>NC_058419.1:8489768-8566373 GCF_002201575.2 Neomonachus schauinslandi | reverse complement strand
AAAAAAAAAAAAAAAAAAAAAAAAAATTATACAACACCAAAAAAAAAAAAAAAATTCTCATTAAAAAACATGCAGAGGAGGACCTGAATAGATATTTTCCCAAAGACATATGAAAAGGCCAACAGGCACATGAAAAGATGCTCAGCATCACTGATCATCAGGGAAAGAGAAATCAAAACTACAATGAGATATCATTTCACACCTGTCAGAATGGCTAAAATTAACAACACAGGAAACAACAGGTGTTGGTGAGGATGTGGAGAAAGGGGAACCCTCTAATGCTGTTGGTGAGAATGCAAGCTGGTACAGCCACTCTGGAAAACAGTATGGAGGTTCCTCAAAAAGTTAAAAATAGAAATACCATAATATCCAGTAATTCCACTGCTAGGTATTTACACAAAACAAAAACACGAATTTGAAAAAATACATGCGCCCTTATGTTTATTGCAGCATTATTTACAATAACCAACATATGGAAGCAACCCAAATGCCATCCATAGATGAATGGATAAAAAAGATGTGATATATATATAATATACATATAATTATATATATAATGGAATATTAGTCATAAAAAAGAATGCAGTTTTGCTATATGCAACAACATGGATGGCCTAGAGGATATAATGCAAAGTGAAATAAGTCAGAGAAAGACAAATACCATATGATTTCACTCATATGTGGAATTTAAGAAACAAAACAATGAACAAAAAAGAAAGAGACAAACCAAAAAAAACTTTTAATGGGCACCTGGGTGGCTCAGTCACTTAAGCGTCTGCTTCAGCTCAGGTCATAATCCTGGGGTCCTAAGATCGAGCCCCATGTCAGGCTTCCTGCTCAGTGGGGAGTCTGCTTCTCCCTCTGCCCCTCCCCCCGGCTTGTGCTCTCTCTCACATGGTCTCTCTCAAAAATAAAATCATTAAAAAAAAAAAAAAAAAGACTCTCTTAAATACAGAGAGCAAACTTGTGGTTACCAGAGGGGAGATGTGTAGGGGGATGGGTGAAATAAAGAGAATTAAGAGTATATTTAACATGATGAGCACTGAATAATGTATAGAATTGCTGAATCATTACATTATACACCTGAAACTAATATACCATTGTATGTTAATTATACTTCAATTTAAAAAAAAAATAGATTGGTGGCTGAACCATACCAAAGGCCTTGGTCAGAGTCACATGGCAAACTTCCTCACAATAATCTCAGGGCATTATTAAAGGTGTTGTAGCCTCTCTTGCCAGATGAAACAGCTCTTGAAGGCATTCTACTTTATGTAAGAATTGTAGTTTCTCTCCCTCCTGTAGATTCTGAGTCACATGTCTTGTCCCCATTTGTTAGAAACCACCTTCCTACTAAAGCATATATGAGACATTAAAATTTTATGGGCCATTGCAGTATCAGCTTATTCAATGCCAAACTTTAAAACTCTCTCTTAATTTCTAGTACCTAGAGACTTTTTTAAAAAAACTTATCTATAAAAAAAAAAGAAGAAGAAGAAGGTAGCAGGAGGGGAAGAATGAAGCGGGGGAAATCGGAGGGGTAGACGAACCATGAGAGACGATGGACTCTGAAAAACAAACTGAGGGTTCTAGAGGGGAGGGGGGTGGGAGCATGGGTTAGCCTGGTGGTGGGTATTGAGGAGGGCACGTTCTGCATGGAGCACTGGGTGTTATGCACAAACAATGAATCATGGAACACTACATCTAAAACTAATGATGTAATGTATGGGGATTAAAATAAGAATAAAAAAAACCTTATCTATATAATAAAATTTTTATTTTGATATACTTAATCTCATATCTATGTGTTTTTACAAGAGTTTGACATGTTGCTGGACACTAATTTACTTGATATTTAGTTAGACAGAAAATCAATACATGTCCTGTTAAAAAGACTAGATATAGGAAGAAGTAGGTATTTTGTCTAATATTTCTGTATGTCGTAGGTATTAAACTGGTGGAATGCAAACAAAGTACACATGCTTTGTTTAGTGAGTATAGCATTTCTCTTTAAAAATGTATTGGAAAACCCTCAATTGGAAAATCTTTTCCCAGGTGTCTTCAGGCCCCTCCACTCCCTCCTGTATTACACATTGCCATTTCAAGCATTTACTTGATCCACTTCACCACCAAGAACATTTCAGTTCATGGAATTTTCAAATCTAACCCATCTTTGTATTCTTTTCTAGAAATTACTAAGTGTCTACCCTACATTGATAAGTGCATGTCAAATCTTTTAAAAGCAGTATCTCTTAATTCTAATCAAATCCATGTAAGATATTGTTATCCCATGTGATAAGCAAGCTAACTTTCATACAGATCCAACTACCTGCCCACCAAAACCAGATCTGTCTTCAAAGCATGTGTTCTTTCTAATAAATTGACCTTGCAATGTGAAATTTTTCTTGTTATATTTCATTTTATGCTTAAACTACCCAAAAGCTGTTTTAAGTCCCTTACATGGAGCTGGAAGCCATTATTCCTTCATTATGTCTTTCACCAAATTTCATGAAGTACTTTCATGATTACAATCTGTTAAGTGCAGCAGTTACGCTTGTGGTGGTCTTTGATATCTTCTCCCATAAAGTAAGGCAATGGATGGAAAGCAAATCATATTCCTGGATGTCCATGATGTATAGTCAACAGTCAACCTTTTACAGGAGGAGTCAGTTTAATTCATAGCCCGGTCCCCCCAAATCACTATTGGGTTAATTTGTGTTTGAAGTCTGCCAGAATGACCCTAGCATTGGGTACTAAGGTATGAAGGCATTGGGGAGTGGTCCTCAGAGGGGAACTTTGCCCTTTCATTGTTCAGAGCTAGATTCTTTCTGCAAAGTCAAATAGAAAGGCTGGAGGTAAAGAATACAGAGCAGCAATATGGATGAAAATGATCTTTCAGTTAAGATTTTGTCTTTTCAGAAACTTCAAATGAAATAACTTTTCATGATTTTTAGAAAGACATGACACCTAAGATGTATTTTTAATTAAGGAACAGAACTATACAAAGAAAAGAATGCCAATGTTAATTTAAGTTGTAGAGAGGAGAAAACTTTGAAAAACAATGAAAAAATGAAAAGAGATGCCAATTTTTAAAATGAACATTAAGGAAAATAAATTTAATCAAGAATACGGCACAAAGATTTGGTGGCAGAGTAAATAGATTCATAATGACTCAAGTATAAATCTAAATGTTGCCTCTTGTACGTGTTAGCCGTGACTTTGAGCTAGCTTCAGGAACCTCAGCTAACTCAATTGTTCTGTGGTTTAGTAACACCAGCACCAACTCCAAAGGATCCTTGTAAAGATTATATTGGATAATATGTACATGGTGCTTCTGTTTACTCCATTGTAAACAATTGATAAATGCTTTTTAAATTTCCTTTTCCTCTCCTTAGTGGAAAAAAAAAAAAACCTGTACAAATAAGACAGCATAATACAGTTGAGAGAACACCTGATTTGAATTTAGAACTAGTAAATGACCTTGGAAAAGTCAGTTCACCTCTTTGGCTTTTCAATTACTTATCTGTAAAAGTGAGCATTGGTTCATTTGGTCTTTGTTCAAGGTTACATAGCTAGCAAGTATTAGATCCATACATAGGTCTGACACACAATCTGGGCTCTTTTTTGCTCTGAACTTGCTGTTTTATGGGATTCTTTGGAACTGTCACAAAAAAGAAAGCATACTCTTTAAATACAAGCCCTATCCCCAGCTCCTTCCTACCCACCAACAACAAAAAAGAGGCTCAAATACTATAGAATAGACTACAGCAGAGCTTAACAGTGTTTTTCTAAAACCTTGCTATTTATTATCAGTGAATAATGTTAATGAAGATCCATGAGTATTTTCCTATGAGCATCCACCCATACATACACACGTGGTTTCTCTTCTCCAAAGAAGAGTTTACAGGTGCAAAACTTTGAAGGTGTACATTTATAAGATGACAAGCAAAATTTGGGGTTTGACAACCCAACCTCCATGTGACCATAAGCAAATCACTTTGCCAGGTTGTCTGCTCTAGTTATCTAGTGCTTCAAAACAAACCACTTCAAACTTAGTGGTATAAAAAACTGCAACCATCATTTATTATTTCTCACAATGCTGGGGATTTACTGTGCTCAGCTAGATGGTTCTCACCTGTGATCTCACACACTTGCCATCAGATGACAAGTGGGATTGGATTCACCTTGCGGGCTCCTTCACTCACATGTCTGGCAGTTAGTACAGGATGTTGGCTGGGACCACAGAGGAGTCTGTTAGCTGGAAACCACCCACAGGTGGTTTCTCCATGTGGCCTACAATTCCTCACAGTCTGGCAGCTGGGTTCCAAAGGTGAGCAGAGAGAGAGAGGTGAGAATGAGAGTGAAGGAGAGAGAGAATATGAAGTGAGTGAGCACCAGGTGGAAGTTGTATCATCTTTTAGGATAGTCTCAGAAGTCACATAGCATCACTTCTGCCATACCTGATTAGACACAGCAGTCACAAAAGCCCACCCAGTTTCAAGGAGAAGGGATACAGTTTCTGCCTTTTGATGGAATAACAAGATTCTCTGGAGCACACTGAGCCTAACAGTAAATACCACACTTACTCCCTCACAGAATCATACATACATATCAGCATAACAGGATACATTTAAAAAGTATCCAATTGACTCTACTTGACTCTTGTTATAGAATAAACAAAGACATCTTGCATACCTATATACCTGGTGTCTTCAAAATGCCAACTAGGTAATGGTAGGTTTTCAATCCCTCTTGGCACATTAATTTAACAGGCTATGCTCCATTTTCCCTCACTGAAGATAATGCTCAAAAGCAGTGTTTATGCAGACCTCTTAGACAAAACAAAAGAGAACATGTTCATTTGTAACTGTCAAATTAATTGCAAATTATTTTTCATTCAACTGAGAACAAAAGAATCTCATAATGACAGCGAAAATTTTCTACATAGAAAAGTCATAGTGGAAAAAAAGGCAAGAGTGGATTAGTTGAACCAGGTGCCATGTTCTGACAAATTTACTGAGGAAATGGACAGGATGGTTTGCTTAATATTTTTTTTTTCTTAAGGGAGAAAACATTAAAAAGAAATCATCCACAAATAAATCAGCAAGTCTGTTCAAAAATCTCAGAAATGACTAATGATGCTTTAAGAAGGACCAATTGTTTTTCTGTCAGTCTTCCTTTTGTATATGACAAGAATAAGTTTCTTCAATAAGAAGCAATACATAAAATATTCATCTGGACTTGAGTTCATGTTTTTATATTACACCATATAAGATGATCAATATGTTGACTCAATCGGGTGGCCTATACTGATGTTTTCAGCAAATATAAACTCATTAGCCATACCAACCAATATTCCATTAGAAACAATCCTAGGATCATAGTGATTATTTTCACCAATAATTTAACTGTTGGAAATTTTTTTTTTAAAGATTTTATTTATTTATTTGAGACAGAGAGAATGAGAGAGAGAAAGCACATGAGAGGGGGGAGGGTCAGAGGGAGAAGCAGACTCCCTGCCGAGCAGGGAGCCCGATGCGGGACTCGATCCAGGGACTCCGGGATCATGACCTGAGCCGAAGGCAGTCGCTTAACCAACTGAGCCACCCAGGCGCCCCAACTGTTGGAAATTTTATAGTCAGGATATATTAGGGGTGTACGTACCACATTTTACCTATCCACTTTTCCAGCAGTAGGTATTAAGATTGCCTCCAAGCCCCCACCTCCCAAAATAACACTGCAATGTATATGTTTCCTTACAGACCTATGTAAGAATTTGTTTGGATACACACACACACACACACACACACGTGAGGTTGCTGGTGTAAAGGGGTGCATATACCTAATGTGACAAACTGCAGATTTTTTTCTTAGAATGGCTATCCTTTAGCATATCCAACCTCCTCTTCCCTCCCCCCATTCTGGATAGAGTGTGTCTGTTATTCATGTACCCATATGTATATAAAAGTATCCAGCATATTAAAAGTAATATTTTAGAAGCAGTATAGCCTTGTTGTGGGGACTGGAGTCAAACAGCCTCCATTCAAATTTCCATTCTGCCAATTACTGCTTGTATGCCATTAGGATATTACTTTGTCTTTTTATTTTTTTTTTGTTTTCTCATCTGCAAAATGTGACTATATCCAGCAGATAGGATGGCTCAGTGGGTTTAAAGGAATGCTTAGCAGAGTGGTCCACAGTTAGCATTCACTATCAACTATTATTGTTACTGTTATTATTCCTACTTATTAATAAAGCTCTGATTGTGATACTGATTATGTTACTATCTTCCTGCTTCAACTCCAAAAAGTTTATGGCACAGATATTCCTGCCTTGGCTAGCTATATACAAATTGGGTGATGCAGAGAACAAAGGATCTCCTTCACATATTCTGGACTTCTGGGCTTGCTAGCAGCACAAAAGAATTTATAGGTTTGCATACTTTCAAACTAGGGAAATAATACATATTCTATTATAGGCCTGACTGGAATTTGTTTACCCAACCACCTAAATGCCCTGTCATCCATCGGCTTTCCCGATCTTTCACTACAATACTCCAGACCAGAGAAAAGGAAATAGAGAAATGCCTTCTTGGGATCAAATGACACATCGCTCTGAAACTATAAGACTCTGTTCAGGACATTTCACCATTGGGCTGGGGCTATACTTCCTTCAGGAACAACACATTAATAGAATCTTAGTTCTTATTCCAATGCCAGACAATTGAAAACTGTTCAGTGAAAGACTGAGTTCACCTCTGAGAGCCACAGTGTTAAAAATGGACTGGGTCACTGAGGAGAATTAAGATTCAAGTTCACATCTGGATCCCGTTTCTATTCTCTGGTATTTAGAGTTTGCTCTGAAGACCATGGAGCACTGTGGCCAGGGCACTTACTCTAGAGCAGTGGTCTCCACTGGAGGTGATTTTCCTCACCAGGAAACATTTGAAAATGTCCAGAGACATTTGTAGTTGTCACAATTGGGAGAGGCTACTGGCATGTAGTGCATGGAGGCCAGGGAGGCTGCTCAACATCCTAAGATACACAGAACAAGCTCCACAATAATGAATTTTCTGGCCTAAAACGTCAATATTGCCTAAGTTGAGGAAGTCTGTTCTAGAGCCTGAGATGCCTGGGTTTAAATCCCAACTGCTACTAATGAGCTGCGTGACCTTTGATAAGTTACTCAACTTTCTTCATCTATACAATTTGGTTAATCATTGTAATGTTATGTCTGGCATATTGATGGTGTTCAGTGAATGCTAACTTCTGTTCCTTATTATTACTGTTGTTATTATTAATTATAGTAATTCAAGCATACAAACAATCTCTTGAAGGCCATGGACTAAATACGCATTAATGAGATACATAACGTGTTACCTACTATGTAGGAATTATGAAAAATTGTTATTCTTGTCCTTTGTAATCCTGAATTATACATGGATGTTTTTGGTGTTATGCTGTAGGTCTAAGGATTTTAATATTCTTATTCTGAAATAGCAGAAACAAACCTAACATATTGAACAAAAATAAGAACTGATCATAACAGCACAGATACACTAGGAAACCTGCAAGTGAGTCAAAGTTTCCCAATAGTTTTCTCTGCAAACAAGATCTTGTTCTTTTCACATTCAACTTTTTATCATGAAAAGGAACTTTGGAAAATGAACTTAAAACTTTATTTTATTTGATCCGATATATTCTGGTGTTTCTTGCAGAATGATTCCATTCAGAATCACCAGTTAGCTATATCTGCCATGTCTCCTTACATTTTATCACAATAGCATAGACCAATATGACAGAAGAAGCCCACCCAAAAACATTTACTCTATGGACATTCCTCAGGCCACAAGATCAATCATCTTTAATATGTGGCTCTACTTTTATTTTTTTAAGACAGAGCTCTATTTCATTTATAATTCTCAGTGCTGTTTCAGAGTGCTGAATGATCAACCTAACACTTTTCATAGGGTACAACTGTCTTGAACTGCAAAGAGATTTTTTGCCAAGGAATATGAAAAATAAGAAAGATCAGTGCCTTTCATTCACTTATTGCTTGTTTCAATTCCTGTTTACTGTGAGCCTAACAGGGAGTTAAAGATGCTGAGCTAAAAGAAATGGTCTAGCTTCAAAGAGCTCACTACCAAGAGAGAAAGACAGGTACACAGCTGCAACGTGGTCAGTTTAATATAAATACTTTGTAACGAAAATGGTAAGAACTAGGAGCTGTGGGGGCATAGGACATCTAATTAAGGAGTAAGGTCAAGATTCCTGGAGGATATTGGCCAGTCAACATTCTCAAATGTGTAGGTTTCACCCCCACCAGGCTTCCCAAAACTTCTTACTGTAGTCTCCAGTGAACTCCACATTGCTATGTGCAATGGATCCATCAGTAGCAGTTGCCACAGATGTCCCACCCCCTTCCCGCTTCTTGATGTACTTTCTTTACTTGCCTTTGAGAATACTATACCCTCCGGGTTTTTTCTCCCATTTCAATTTGACTGTTCCTTCTCAAGATCATTTGCTGGTTCCTTTTCATTTCCCCAACCCAGAATGAAGTTGAGGTGTCTCAGAATTCAGTCTTCCCTATCTCACTCCCTCTGTTGATTCACTCACAGTCACTTCAAATATCATCTACATGCTGATGATGCCCAAACTCCTACATCCAATCTCCACCTCCCCCTGAAATCCAGATGCATTTAACTACCTATCACTATCTCCTCCTGGAAGTCTAGTAGGCATTTTGAATTTGTTATGTCCCAAACTAAACTCCTGATGTCACTGCCTTGCCCCAACCTGCTCCTCCTGAAGTATTCTCCGTCTCAATAAATGGCATTCTTCAATTGCTCAGGCCCAAAGCTTTGGAGTCATCCTTGACCCCCACCATCTTTCTCTTTCGCATATGTGATCTGTTAGAAGATGCTTTCTGCTCTATCTTCAAAATAGAACAAACCTCAAAACATATCCAGAAAATTACCACTTCTTACCACCTCCACTGTACCACCATCAGCTCTGGCCTGGATAATCCCAATAGCCCTCTGATTGTCCTATCTGATATCATCCTTGTTCCTTGACATACCAATTTTAACACAGTGTGGTAGGCAAAATCTACCATGTCTTGTATAATCCCCTCTTTTTGAGCATGGGGATAGTCTGTCCTTTGACTGAATTACCTTATATAAGACTCCATCAGAGAATACTAGAGGAGGGATAGAAATCAGAAAGAAGTACCCCTCGTATCTTGAAAGAAAGTAAATAGCCCTGATGTGAAATGCCTATGGGGGCCACATGACAAGGAACTGTGGGAGTTCTCTAGTTGCTGAGAGTGTTTCCTGGCTCAAACCCTGATAATTCAGGATAATCTCCCCATCTCAAGATCCCTAAGTTAATCACATCTGCAAAGTACATTTTTCCATGTACTAACATTCACAATTTCTGGGGATTAAGATGTAAAACATCTTTCAGGGACAATTGTTCAGCTTACCACACTTCATTTTCAGAAAAAAACCACAAATCACTTGCCAATCACTTTCTCTAACTTTCCTTCTGACCACTTACCACTATCTAATACATGATTTTATTAATTTATCTTATCTCTACCACTAACATATAAACCATATGAGGGCAGGAACTTATCTCTGTTTTGTTCACCACTGTATATCCTGAGCCTAGACTTGTACCTGGTATACAGTAGGCACTTAATAAACTGTTAAATGAATGAATAAATGACAAATCACCAGCCCTACAACGTCCCCATCCTCTTCCTCTGCCACTCTTTCTAGATCCCTTTAAAGTCAATATGTATATCTTGGTTGCTATCCTCACTATGAATAAAAATCAAATTCCTTACCAAGATATTACTCCCTGTTTCATACTTTTTAAAAATATTCAGCTGAAATCTTACAACTTCTGCCATGTATGAACTAATAACTTACAATCACAATTAGAGTTTTCTTTCTTTGGCTCATAGAGAACACCATTTAAAACACTGCTGTAGAATATCTTTCATTTATTCTTAAGATTATAATTAGTAGTCTCTGTAAGTATCTTTCCCATTTGGCCATGACTTCAAGAAATGATATCATATTCTTCACTTTTTTACTAATAATTTCTAGCACAGTGCATGGGACATTAAAAGTGTTCAAAATATGATGAATTGGACTTTGAAAAGTGAAAAATGAAAAATAGCTGATAAAATTTGTGAAAGTGGAAGTAAAATAAATTTTAGAAATAGCTGCCAACTAATATTTTTTTTAGAAACTCAAATGCATATTGCTCAACACAAACCTAGGATAATTTCTTAAATGAGATGACCCTAATGAGAGAACTTCAAATGACAGTATACAACACAACTTATTCGTCACTAATGCTTTTTCTTTAAGGATAATTTGCTTTATAAATATGATAAACACACATTATAAGCAATCTGAATAGATTAAATTACAAAAGGGAAAGTAAAATATTACCCCAGATACAATACCCAGAAAACAGTCTTCTTTATGAAAACTATTATCCCACATAACTGTGTTTGAATACAGAAAATAGACAAATATTTTTATAAAATTGGGATCATTCAACACACAGGTATTCATTTCCATTTCCTGTTAAGATGGTGAATAACGTGGACTGCTGGGTCCTTCTTCAAATGAACCCTGGAGAAATTATACAAGTTAGCAAGAAACATAAACCAGAGGAACTAACAACAATTAAAAAAAAGAAACATGTGAGATAGTCCTAGTAAAATGGAAGGCTGACTTAAGATGGTGTCATTGTGTGTGTGGCAGGGATTAACTGCAGTCCAGGGCAGAGGGCAGTAGTGGGGCAGGATGGCAGTGAGAGGATAGGATGGAAGTAGGTTCCTAGGTTCTCTTCTTGTGTTTTCTCCATAGTTACCTTCAGCTGCCTATTTCCCATCAAGATCAGGAGCAATAGTCTAGGCTGCAGGTATCAAAGTAGTGCTAAAAACAAAACAGGTAGGGGTTACCAACTGCCTGCTGCCATTGACTCTTCTCCCCCAACTATGACACTCTGCACACCACTCTAAGCTCCCAGGACAGATGGAAACTGCCCATTTCCAACACTGCTTTTGTGAACAGAAAAGCTTCCTGATGGAGTAGCAGCAAAGAAGAAGAACAAAAATTTTAGAGTGCCTTGAATTCTCCTGGGGCATATCCTCCTTTCTTTTTAAACTCACCAGATAGGAGGTGAACAACATATACTAACTGAAATAGAATTATTATAACAGAAAGACCAATAATTTTATTTATGTGTGTGTGTATCTACGCGGGTGCGCACACACACACAGATACACACATTCAAACATTCTGAGATAATGAATGGTACTATCAAATTAAAACAGAAAACAAAAATATTCTCAAAAGATCCAAGTAGAAGTATTAGGATAATATATATTTTTAATCACAAGCACAACAGGTGGAAAAATAGAATGATGAATATAGCTGAAAAATAATTTGATAATGTGGGAAATCATACCTGACAAATTTTCCCAGAAAACAGCAGGAAAGTATAAAGAAGTAGAAAACACATAGAAGGGTAAAGAGATATGAAGGATAGAGAATTGCTGATAGGTGTACCAAAATAAGAGAAGAAAAAAAGAGATGTGGATTGTATTAAGTAGGGAAAGTAATGCCATCCTCTCATAACAAACTACCCCAATCCTCAGTGGCCTAACATAGTAAAGGTCAAAAAACTATAGGTCAGAGTCATTCAGGGACTCAGGCTCCCATCATACAGTGGTTCTTTTACTTTCCAGACCTTCAAAGTCTGCCACTGGATCCTTTCCAGCCAAAAAGTGAGTGAAGAGAGAACACAAGGAGACCTGTGTGAGATATTTTAGAGGTCAGGCCTAGAGGTGGAACATATCACTTCTGCCTGTATTCCACTGGCCAGAATTCACCAAACCATTAGAGGTCTGGAAATTGTAGTTTAGCAGTGTGCAAGGAGAAAAGAAAAGAAATATCAATAGTATGAATACTAGTATTCTTTGCCACAGAAATAGATGAAGAAATTATGAAGATAAACTTCTCAGAAATAAAGATTAAAGCATGTATGTGAAGAATTAACAGAGTACAAAATAGGAAATATAAAGGAAACCTCACTGTACACATTAAAATAAAATGTAGAATCATCAACAGCAAAGAGAAAATTCTAAAAACTTCTAAGAAGAAAGATCAAATACAAATATAATGAAAATCAGATTGACATGAGATTTCTCACCAGCAACACTGAATTCAGGAGAATAGAATATTTTTAAAATATTGAAAGAGAAGAATATTAGATGTAGAAATGTATATCTAGCCTATTTATCATTTCAATGTAAGCATGTAATAAGATTTTTCTCAGGCACACAAGCCTCAGAACATTTATCACACAATAACCCACTTTAAAATCACTCTTAGAAGGACCATCAAAATGGCCAACAGACACATAAAATGATGCTCAACATCACTAATCATCAAGGAAATGCAAATCAAAACCACAAGGAAGTATCACCTCACACCTGTCAGAATCGATGACATCAAGAACAGAAAAGACAACAGGTGCTGGCAAGGGTGTGGTGAAAAGGGAATACTTACACACTTTTTTCCTTATACATTTTTGATAGGAATGTAAATTGGTCCAACCACTATAGAAAAACAATATGGAGGTTCCTCAAAAAGTTAAAACTAGATCTACCATACCAATAAAACAATTCCACTTCTGGGTATATACCCAAAGGAAATGAAAACAGGGTTTTGACAAGACATCTTTACCCCCAAAGCAGGTAAAAATCCGTGCCTTTAAGATTATATTAAAAAAGGTAAGGATCACAGCGTTATTCACAATAGGCAAGATATGAAAACAGCCCAAAAGCCCATAAGAGATGAATGGATAAAAAAAGATGTGGTACTAGGGCGCCTGGGTGGCTCAGTCAGTTAAGCGTCTGCCTTCGGCTGGGGTCATGATCCCAGCCGATGGGATCATGGGATCCCATCCCATGGGATGGATGGGATGGGATGGAGCCCTGCATCGGGCCCCCTGCTCAGCGGGGAGCCTGCTTCTCCCTCTCCCACTCCTGCTTGTATTCCTGCTCTCACTGTCTCTCTGTCAAATAAATAAATAAACTCTTAAAAAAAAAAGATGTGGTACATACACACAAAGGAATATTATTCAGCCTTGAGAAAGGAGAATATCCCCCCATTTGTGACAACACTGATGGACCCTGGGCACATTGTGCTAAGCAAGATAAGTCAGAGAAAGTCAAGTACCATATGATATCACTTACATGTGGAATATAAAAAATTTAAACCTTTAATAAACAGACAGTAAAACGGTAGCTACCAAGGGATGGGGGCAGGGGGAATAAGAGTGATGGTGTATAAGGGAACAAATTTGTAATGAGTAGTGAATAAGCCATAGAGATCTAAGGTATAGTATAATAAATACAGACAATAATATCATACTATTATTATGTAATGTGATCAATATGGCTACATCATTCATAACAAAAATTTGTCAAAGTAACATGTTAAACACCTTAAACTTATACAATGTTACATGTCCAATTTCCTCAAAAAAAAGCCTGTTTTGTCTGGAAAACAAAGTAAATAAAATCACTTAGAAAACACACTCAATTTCAGCCATTCAGCAAATATTTATCAAGTACCGAGTACCTGAGAAGTTCTAGTAATACAGCAGTGAAGAAAAGCAGGAAAAAATCCATGCCTTTAAGATTACATTCTAAAAGGTAAGGATCTATCTACCACAAAACAAATTACATGCACGCACACACATATACACCCATACATATTATATATAGTATGTATGTGTGTATATGTATTGTATACATTGTATACATATTATACACACATATATACACATATATATGAGTGTGTGCATGTATATACACACACATACATATGAGATATAGTAAGTTATTGAGAAAAACAAATCAGAGAACAGAATAGAAATACCAGAGGTATAGTCGTAATTTTAAATGAGAAGAGAAATCAATTCAGGAGAATTCTCTAAAATATATGAGAATTAAAGGTGATCAAATAACTTAAATTTTTTTGCCTAACAAAGCTAGGACCAAAAAACATTTAGAAAATATATCTATAGCATGCTAGTGCTAAATTATAGTACAATATTAATAAGGTAAACAATAGGAAAAGGATTAAAGATGTATGAGAGCATATTCATATTATTAAGGAGCATATAGATATTGGTAAGTTTAAGAAATCAATAGAGGAAAATGAACAGGAGTTGTGGGCCTTATTGTACATGAGCCATATGAACAAAAGTAAAAAGTAAAACTTTTAAATCACAATAAAAAGTGTTACATTCAGTGGAATTTATGAAGTAAAAAAAAGTATAATAGATGGAAAATATGAAATGAGATGGCAAATATAAGCCTTGTTAAAACTATAAAAAAGTAAATATAAGTTGGTTAATTCTAGCAATTAAATATAGAAGTGCTCAGTTTGGATAAAAATATATATATATATATTCCAAAAATACCCCCCAAATCCTTAAAATTAAGACAGATTTTTTAAATCGGATAAATATGTGCTAGCCAAGTATGAATCAAAATAAAACTAAGATAGAAATCTTAATATGTGATAACTATAAATTGAGCCAAAACATAAGAAATAAATACGATATGATACAATGAAACAAGGGGAAATTAAGCAAGAAGACCATTAATAACATGTATGGGACCTAACAACACTATCTCAAAATATAGTTATTGCCTTTTTATAAAGAACAACTGACAGAGGGAGTTTGTCAGTAGGGAGATTTTATCTATGGAGATTTTAAACATCCTTCTCAGACCCTGAGAGATCAAGCAGAAAAAAAAGGAAAGCAGAGATACTGAAGTTATGAAAAATACAATTGCATTGTACAAACGGGAACAGCAGAAGCAGTTCAGCAGCATTAATAGGAGTGCAGGTCCTAAGTTCCTGCTAAACAGCAGTGGTGTGACAGGGACAACCTCTATCAGGTTAGTGGGGAGTGAGTTGTGGGCTCCAGTCCAAGGGTAACTGCATCTTCCTAAAATGCAGGAAACCCTCTCTTTTGCTCTTCTAGTCCTAACGTTTTTGTAACTAATTCCTTGCTTATAGTCTCTGGTGGATATATGTATAGCAGCTTTCTTGACTAGATACTCTGACTATAGACCTAACATTTATGACTACACACCCTTGGACAAACTCAGCCCCCATCATACCTGAAGGGAAGACTAGGAAATACAGCCTTTCTGCTGTGGAATGTAGAACTCTACTTTCTAGGAAGTGGAAGGGTGAACACATGGTATTGACTCTGAGTCTGCCCTTCTGGTAACGAAACTTCAATTTTTCTTCCTGCACATAGAAAATACTCATTCCCTTCCTAAGGGAGATAATCTGCTATCCAAAATGTCATTGTATCTTGGTTCAAGGTCTAGGATGTGGCTCCTCTTATTCCAGGGACCTATGTACTAAAAAGACAAACCATCTGCTTTGCGCCCCTCATAAATCCCAGAGCAGAATGACTACAATAATAATCCCCATTCAAAAAAAGTGGAAATGGGAGACACATAGAAGTTAATGGCTGTCAGGCGCCTGGGTGGCTCAGTCGGTTGAGCGACTGCCTTCGGCTCAGGTCATGATCCCAGGGTCCTGGGATCGAGTCCCACATCGGGCTCCCTGCTCTGTGGGGAGCCTGCTTCTCCCTCTCCCACTCCCCCTGCTTGTGTTCCCTCTCTCGCTGTGTCTCTCTCTGTCAAATAAATAAATAAAATCTTTAAAAAAAAAAAAAAAGAAGTTAATGGCTGTCAAAACAGCTTCTGAAAGACTTATGGGAAATATGGTGAAGCAATTGCTTGCTAAGACCCAGATTCTGTTTTCTGGGAGAATTTCCTTGTCCACTGTTCTCAGTGGTATCTGGATTTATCTTCTGGGAGGTTCTTTTTCATTTTCTCTTTTTTGCCTGGCCACACCTGTGGTAGGTGTTGGGGAACAGGCTGAAATTGAACCATACACCCTTCTCAGCAAGTTTGTCTATTCTGCAAGGTTAAAGGTTGAAGAATTCTTTTTAAGTCTAGAACCATACAAAACTTTGTCAATAATAGTGCTTTTCTGAACAACAAAATTATCTCAGAAACTTAATAGGCTTCTGACCTATTTACTTCTAGCCAGTTCGATGTGACAGTAACCACATCCAATATTTGATTTCTAAACCTATTTCATGAATATGCTTTATTTCTCTCCTTTCTCATCCTCATGCTCACTCCCTTCAACTTAGCAAATAAAAATGCAGGTCACCTAGTTAAATTTGAATTTCAGATAAACTGATTTTTTTGTATAAGTATATATCATGGAATATTTGGGCCATGCTTGTACTGAAAACACTTGATATTTTTAAAAAAGATTTTATTTATTTATTTGAGAGAGAGAATACAAGTGGGGAGAGAGGCAGAGGGAGAGGGAGAAGGAGGCTCCCCACTGAGCGGGGAGCCCAATGCAGGGCTCGATCCCAGGGTCCTGGGATCACGACCCGAGCGGAAGGCAGACGCCTAACCGACTAAGCCACCCAGGTGCCCCAGAAAATACTTGATATTTACCTTAAATTCAAATTTAACTGAGCATCCCATATTTTAGTTGGCAACCCTACACAACTCAATAAAAAAGGGCAAAAAAACACCCCACAACAAAACAAAAAGCAAAAAGGGCAAAAAACTGTCACTTTAAAAAAAATGGATATCCAGGGCACCTGAGTGGCTCAGTCAGTTAAGCACTGGACTCTTAATTTCAGCTTAGGTCATGATCACAGCATTGTGGGATCGAGCCCTGCGATGGGCTCCAGGCTCTGCCCTGAGTCTGCTTGAGGTTCTCTGTCTCCCCTTCCCTCTGCTCCTCCCCGCCACTCGTACACACTCTCTCAAATAAAATCTTAAAAAAAAAAATAGATATCCAAGTGGCCAATAAACATTTTATAATGTGCTCAACCTTTATTGGTAATGAGGAGAATGCAAATTAAGTCCACAATAAGATACTGTTTTATGCACATATGAAGGCTTATTATCTGAAAGACTTAACATACCAAGAGTTTACAAGGAAAACTGGAACTTCTACATTCCTGGTGCATATGTAAATTGTTACTACTTTAGAAAGCGATTTTGGTGGTATCTACTAAAGCTGAAAATACACACACCCTATAAAATAGCAATTCTACTCCTATGCACAGGACTTGCAGCCTATGTTTGCCAAGACTGTTCACAGCAGCAGTATTAATAATAACTCAAAGCTGGAAACCACCCAAATGTTCACTAACTATAGAATGGTTAAATAAATTGTAGTGTATTCATATAATGGAATACTACAGGACAATGAGAATGAATGAACCATTGCTACTGAATTTGCAATTGCAATGGCATGCAATGGCACAAATGAAATGCCATGGATGATTCACACAAACAATGCTGAGCAAAAGAAACCAGACACAAAAATACATAGCATATAATTTCATTTATATGAACTACTTTTTTCAAAACAAAATGAGGGGCACTGGATGGCTCAGTCAGTTGAGCATCCAACTTTGATTTCGGCTCAGGTCATGATCTTGGGGTCGTGGGATCAAGCCCCACAGTTGGGCTCTGCACTCAACACAGAGTCTGCTTGAGATTCTCTCCCTCTGCCTCTGCCCCTCCCCCAGCTCATATGTGCACATGCTCTCTCCCTCTAAAATAAATGAATGAATCTTCAAATAAATAAATAAAAATTAAAAATAAAGAAAAACTATATCCTATAGTGATAGAAGTTGGAATAGAGATTTCCTTGGGGGAATCTAGGACTAGGAATGGGCATAAGGTGGGCTTCAGGATGCTGATAATGTATTTCTTAATCTGGATTCTGCTTACGTTAGCACATGCAATATGAAAATTCAGTAAAATCTTCTCTTATGATTTGTGTACTTTCCTGTTTAATGTACTTTAATGTACTTTAATTTTATTTTAAAAACCTATAATTCTGGAATATCAGTGAATACTAAAATCATTAGGTTAAAGATTGAGATCACATCAGTATATCATTGCCCCCCCAAAGTGTCACCCCACAGATTACACATTAATTACAAAGGCAAAATGCTGCCTTTACAAATGAAGGGATATGACAAATTCCAAGTGATCAGTGTCAGTTATGAAGTGACAAAAATGGTAGTAGGTACCTCTTAAAATGATGTGATAAATGCAATGGGAAGTACACAACATCATATATGTAGTGCTCTGCCAATGTTTAATCTGTATCTCATCATGAGAAAACAACCAGAAAATCTATATTGTGACCAAATTTCAGGTTAGCTGAACTGAACTCAAAAAATGTCACTGTGATGAAAGAAAAAAGGCAGGGATTGTCCTATAATAAAAAAGACTTAAAAAGATGTGACAATACTATTCAATGCATGATCTTTGGATTCTGGACCAATGGCCAAAACAGATTTTATAAAGGAAATTTTGGGGACAACTGGGGAAATCTGAATGAGAACTATATACTAGATAATAGTATTGTATCAATGTTAAATTCTTTGGATGTGATAATGTTCTGTGGTTGTGTAGGAGAATGCTCTTGTTCTTAGGATATATATGTTGAAGTATTTGGATGAAACAATTTTAATTGGTTTGTCTCTCTCAGAAGTTCCAAAATGCATGTTAATGGCTGGTGAAACTTAAGGAAAGCCAAATACAGGTGTTAATTATATTATTATTTAAGCTTTTCAATAGATTTGAAACTTTCAAAAGTTAGGAGACAAAACTTCTGTGTTTGAGGGAAAAAATGTATATAGTATACCGCATTATATCTACATTTATAATTATATACAGATAAGACTATATATATATATGATGAAAATACATCAAATCATAAATAACGTTTACTTCTGAGCAGTTAGTTTATGGGTTAAATTTGTTTTCTTATTGTTTTATAATAAATTTAAATTAAATTAATTTTTCCTATATTGTCTTTAAATTAAATAATAAGTTTAAATTAAATTTCTTATTTTTTTATATTGTCTTATAGTAAGTACATATTACTTTAAAAAAGAATAAAACAAACAGGGGTGCCTGGGTGGCTTGGTTGGTTGAGCATCTGACTCTTGGTTTTGGCTCAGGTCATGAGCTCATGGGTCATAGGATGGAGCCCCACGATGGGCTTCGTGCTCAGAGCAGAGTTTTCTTGGGATTCTTTCCCTCTTCTCCCTCCTCCTCTGCCCCTCCTCCCACTACCACATGCCCTTTCTCTAAAAGGTAAATAAATCTTTAAAAAAATAAAATAAAATATTTTTAAAAATTAAGCAATCAACCCTAGTAATTGGAAGAAAGACCAACAGAATAAACCCACATAAGGAAAAATAATAAAAATAAGGACAGAAATTAGTGATGACGACAAACAAAAAAATGATTGAGAAGATTAACAAAAGAGAAGGATGATTCTCTGAAAAAATTAATTATGGACAGATTTCTAGCAAGGCTGATTCCTACAAAAATGATATAAATAATGTAAAAGAAAACTACATATGTAAGCATTTAAAAATAATGATAATATACTTAAAAGCCTAAAGTAAATGTATAAATTATAAATCATTGATATCAATATCAATGTAAGAGGAAAGAAAAATTAAATAGAACCGCCATTAAATTAAAAGAAATGGTGGTAGTCAAAGAACTCCCTTTGAAATTAATGCCCAGGCTAAGAGTAAGATATTTTACAGATGAATTATACCAGAGTATAGAAGAATAAGAAGTTTTAATTATATACATTTTTTTTTCACAGAGAACAGAAAGAAAAGGCTGCCAAACAAATTTTACTAGACATCTTTAATCTTGATTCTATAACCAGATTACAGAATGAAAGGAAAACTTATGCCCCATTCAGATACAAATGCAGATGCAAAGATCCTAAATAAAATAGGAGCTAAACAAGTTCAACAGTTTAAAATGAATACATAATGATTAAGTAGGATTCCCCACCCCAGGAATAAAATGATTTCAATATCAAAAATAACTGCAATTAAAAGCATTAATAGACTGAAGGAAAAAGAATCATATGTTCATCCCTACTCAAACAGTTTCAATACCAACCTATGATGAAAACAAAATTCTTAGTAATATGGGAAATCATAGAAACTTCCTAACTTGGTAAAATTTACATGCCAAATGCCTACAGCAAACATATTTAACAGAGAAACATTATATGTAACCCATTAAGATCAGGGACAGTGCATATGTTCACTCTAAAGTGTTACTGTTTTTTTGTTTATTTTTTAAAGATTTTATTTATTTATTTGTGAGAGAGAGAATGAGAGACAGAGAGCACGAGAGGGAGGAGGGTCAGAGGGAGAAGCAGACTCCCCACTGAGCAGGGAGCCCGATGCGGGACTGATCCCGGACTCCAGGGTCATGACCTGAGCCGAAGGCAGTCGCTTAACCAACTGAGCCACCCAGGCGCCCCATGATGATCCTTTTTGTCCTATATTGTTTCCCAAAGTATAAGGCACCTTCAGTCGTGTTACTGTTTAACGTATCATTTCAAGTACTGGCCTATTCTATAAGGAAACAAATGAAAGATACAAGAATTGAAGGGAAGTACAGGTCTGTGATTCATCAGTCTTACACAATTCACAGCGCTCACCTCTGAAACAAATAATATACATTAAAAAAAAAAAAAGATAGTAGGAAGGGAAAAATCAAGCAGGGGAAATCAGAGGGGGAGATGAACCATGAGAGACTATGGACTCTGAGAAACAAACTGAGGGTTCTAGAGGGGACGGGGGTGGGGGGATGGGTTAGCCCAGTGATGGGTATTAAGAGGGCACGTACTGAATGGAGCACCAGGTGTTATATGCAAACAATGAATCATGGAACACTACATCAAAAACTAATGATGTAATGTATGGTGATTAATATAACATAATAAAATAAAATTTAAAAAAAAGAATTGAAGGGAAGAAATAAAACTGTTAAAAATTTGACTGATATAATCATCTACTTAGAAAAAAAAATAAAAATCAACAGGTACAAGATATACTAGATACAAGATCATAGTTAAAAAACCCAAGATCTCAGTACTCATGGAATTTACTTTATAATAAAGATAGACAGTAATTATAATATGTCCTGTGATGTTGAGTGGCATAAAAATATGAAGCAGAGTAAGGGGGTATAAAACATGGTGAGTGGATCCTATTTACAGTAGAGTAGCCAGAGAAGGTCATATTTGAAAAGAGACTTGAAGGAGGTATAGATTGGGGGCAGGGAGGGTGCATTTCAGGCAGAGTGAACAGTCAATACAATGGTCCTCACCTGGAAGCTTTCCTGCTGTGCTCCAGAAAAAGCTAGGCAGCAAGTAAGTCTGGGTTAGAATAACTGAAGATTAAGAGTGATAGGAAATAAAGTTGGAAATATATTTTAAATTGGAACTTATAGATTTAATGATATATTGGACGAAGAATGTGAGAGAAATTATCACGGATAGTTCCAAATTTTGTGGCTGGTAAGAGGATGAATGTGGTGGTTTCATTTACCAAGATGGAGAGTGGCTAGGGAATTCCAAGTTTGGAAGCCAAAGAATTGTTTTGAACAAGTAAAATTTTATGTATTTATTACAACCCCAAGAAAATAAGTCAACTAGTCAGGTGGATATAGTGATGTGGAGTTTAGGGGAAAGATTGGAGCTATAAACAAACTGCAGAGGTCATAGGTGAACTTGGTAAGAGCAGTTTCCATAGAGTGGTAGACTCAAAAGCCTGACAAGACTGTGCTCATGAAGGAATAAGGGGAGAAGGGACCAAGAAGTATTAGAAATAGTGGAGGGTCTAAGTGAAATAAGTAGAGAAAGACAATTATCATATGGTCTCATTCATATGTGGAACATAAGGAATAGCGCAGAGGACCATAGGGGAAGGGAGGGGAAACTGAATAGGAAGAAATCAGAGAGGGAGACAAACCACGAGAGACTCTGGACTCCAGTAAACAAACTGAGGGTTACAGAAGGGAGGGGGGATTGGAGGGGTGGGTTAGCCCAGTGATGGGTATTAAGGAGGGCATGTGTGGTGATGAGCACTGGGTGTTATATGCAACTGATGAACCATTGAACACTACACCAAAAACTAATGATGTACTATATGCTGGCTAACTGAACATAATAAAAAAATTAAAACAAAGTACCATAAATTATAAAAAAAAAAATAGTGGAGGGTCAAAGGAGGATTTTTTGTTTTGTTCATGTTTGATGAGTGTCAATACAGCATATTTGTATTATGCTGGATATTGACCAGTACTAAAGGGTTACTGATGATGAGTGACCAATAATGTTCAATAACTCCTTTTGCTTATTGTATGACTATAACAAGCTTTTGTTCTCTGGTAGTAATTTGATTTTCAGCCATGGTTATTCTGTACCTTAATATGATAGGAATGTATCTAGATACAGATATAAGTATAGACATACTGTCCACTTACCTTTCCCTTGGTCAACTCATTGGGATGATTTATCATCTTTGAGTATTTGCTTTGCTGAATTCTTATTCCTATTTAATCTTATAGTGAGAGATGCTTGCTGAGAATGTTCTTTAATTGGAAACTAGTGTTTTACACACTTGGGTGGTTTCAATTTGCATAGTTTTTATGAATATATATTTTACTCACATGTAGGTATCTCTGTCCAGAATTTCTATAATTTTTAAATATTTTTTCACCCCTTCTTATTCAAACATTTCATTGTGCATATTGTCTGCCTAGCTCGTGAAGGCATTTGAGTTTGCAAATCCTGGCATTAATGTAGCTAGTTCAGATGGGTAGAGAGTTACCTCAAGATAGTTTGTTGAAATAGTCCATCAAAACAATAAAAAATGCTGGGGCGCCTGGGTAGCTCAGTCGGTTAAGCGACTGCCTTCGGCTCAGGTCATGATCCCAGGGTCCTGGGATCAAGCCCCGCATCGGGCTCCCTGCTCCGCGGGAAGCCTGCTTCTCCCTTTCCCAGGCACCCTGCTTGTGTTCCCTCTCTCACTGTCTCTCTGTCAATTAAATAAATAAATAAAATCTAAAAATAAAATAAAAAATAAAAAATGTTACCTTCATCTAGATGAAGCCCTCATACATACTTGGTTCTTTATGTTACTCTTTTCAGGTCATTTCTCTGCCTTTTCTACTCTAGCACAAAACCTTCAGGATTGTTTTATTACTAAGTTATTTTTAAATATCTGCTAATATAAGTCATCATTTATTACTGTTCAATTTTATGGTTTTATTGGCTAATTTCACATGAATATTTTTCTAGAGGACTTTGAAATCATTTTGTCAAGTTTTAAAAATACTGCTGGAATTTTAATTGGAATTACATAAAATCTGTAGTTAATTTGGGGAGATCTGACACCTTATTAATTCCTATTCCTGGAGCTGTTCTCACTTTTTTTTTTTTGAATTAGAGTTACTAGAGATTTTATAGTCAGTCTTTTCCAAAAAACAGTTCTTATATTCATTTAACCAATCTACTGAAGAATTGTTGTATTATGATTTTATTCTCCATTTAATATCTTTTTGTGCCTTCCCTAGATTTACCTTTTTGGTACATTTTCAGTTTCTTGAGTTAAACAATTAGCTAATTTATTTCCATTCTTTGTGTTTGATATTAAACCACTTGGGAATATATGATTCCTTCTGAGTACATCTTTCTTTATTTTTTCAATCCATCACTGTCTAAGAGGACCTAACTAACATGGAGGGTATGAGCACCTGTTTTGCTAGAAAAGGACCATTTCCAAGGAAAGAGTAACATGAGAGACTTAAAGCAAGGAGCCAAGAAATCTAGGTCAGGTTTAGTCCAAAATGATACCTGGCAAACAAACCAAGAGGCAGCCTCTTTTAGTCATCTAGAAAAGTAATGCAGTCTTGGCTTCCTAGGATTTACAGCCCAATGAGGAATATAGACAACAAACAAGTAAGTTTATAATGTAACATCTGGTTGTAATACATACTGTGAATAAAGACAAATAATGCAGAGTGTGCTGAAGGCCACAGTTTTAGACATAGGGGTCAGAGAAAGAGTGGAGCACATCCCTGAAGGAAGTGGAGTTAGCCATGCAAATATGTGGGACAAAAGCAATCAAGGCAAAGGAGAAAGCACATGCCTTGTCCTGAAGGTGACGTGCACTTGGTGTGTTTAGAATAGGGCAAGGAAGGGTGCCTGGGTGGCTCAGTCGTTAAGCGTCTGCCTTTGGCTCAGGTCAGGATCCCAGGGTCCTGGGATCGAGCCCCGCATCAGGCTCCTTGCTCAGCGGGGAGCCTGCTTCTCCCTCTCCCACTCCCCCTGCTTATATTCCCGCTCTCTCTGTCAAATAAATAAATAAAATCTTTAAAAAAGTAGAATAGAGCAAGGAGGTATGTACGGCTGGAATGCAGATAAGAGAAGAGTAGCAGGAGAGGAGGATGGAGAGGAAGGCAGGGGCCAGGACATGAAGGGTTCTGCAGGCCACAGTATTAAGTTTGGGTTTAATTCCAAGTATGGTAAGTATAGCAGAGGGTTGGATTAGAGAAGCAGTGTGATCAGACTTACAAATATTTGTATATATGTCAATATTTGTGCACTAGTTATTACACAGCAGTGAAAAGCATTAAGTCTTGGAGTATAACACAACCTTATTCAAATCCTGGCTTTGCCACTTGCTATATGAATGACCATGGACATGTTACAGAAATTCTTCAGGCCTCATTTTCCTCAAGTGAATAATGGAATTAACAAGGTCTACCTCATCTGATTGTTATAAAACGCTTAGCCCAATCTTTGGCATATAACTGTTCTATAAATGGTGGCAATGGATATAACTTGTCTGTATCTAGGGGATATAATGAAAACATAGACACACATTCTCAAAACTACAAACATATGAGGCAGTATGCACAGTGGTTGAAAGGGAAGACATTATAGTCAGATGGTTAGAGTCCAAATTCAGCTCCACCTTTTATTAGTTGTTTGATCATTTTTAAGTCACTTAACCTCTCTGGGGCACAGTTTCTTCAAATACAAAATACAGAAAGTTACAGTGTTTGCCTCAAAGCATTTGTTCTGAAGATTAAAGGAATAAACAGATGTAAAATTCTTAAGGATATTACCTGGTATAAGGGAAGTACCATGCACAGGGTAGCCACTAGAATAGTAGTAAAAGGTGCTCCTTCAAGATACTTTTTCTTTCAACTGTTAGAAAATTATTCTAATATGCTGATATTTCTAGAACAAGACACTTTACTATTTTTAAATTGTTATTTGAAATGAAGTGAAACATGGTATTTTAATTTGTATTTCTTTATTCATGAAATTATTTTCCTTTATACTCTGGCTGCTTATCAATAACTTGTTGTCACATCTGTTAATTATCTTTCATGTTTTTTAAATCTATTTTTCTGCTGTGGTTTCTCTTGTCTTCCCTACTAATTTGTAACAACTCTTTCTATATTAGGGTATTAACTCCTAGTCATGTTGCTGACAAATATTTCCTCCAGATTTCTTGTAACTTAATATGCTAATCTCTGCATAATAATTAAAGCATCAATCATTCCAAGCAGAGGTTTTTTTTTTTTTTTTTTTTTTTTTTTTTAGTACTTCGGCAGAGCTAGAGCAAAGAGTTTTATAAGGTTGGGGGGGCAGGGATGGAGACAGTGGATATAGAATGGATAGAGAAAATTATGCAAAATACTGTAACATGCTAAACCCTGTATGCTTAGTAAAGAGGTTTGGATTTTATTCTGCAGGGAATGAGAGACCAAGGAAGAACGTTAAACCAGGAAGTGACATGCTTAGATTGAGATCATCCTGGCAGCAGTGTGGAAAATAGATTGATAGGGGGGCTAAAACGTTCCCAGCATAGGTTAATCTGTCTCTCAGTACAGCAGCTGTTCACAGTAGCAGAAACAACCAATGAAAGAGAGAGCATCCCCCAGGTGGTGGCTAATGAATGGAGAGAGGCCAGAGGAGAACCCTGCTTCCTGTCAGCCACCATATTCCGCGGTGCCAGTTATGCACTAGCATCAGTGGCATCTGCACCAAGAACAGCAATTACAGCAACAAGCAGTCAGGCAAGATGGGACATGGGGTCATCTCTGCATTAGCCGGTGCACAAGCGGGAAATACCAAAGTAAAAAGAAAATTCTTGTTAGGCTCTTGAAATATGATAGTAGAGATTCTGAGGTCCAATGACTTTAATGAACTCTCCTAACACAGCCTCTGATATAGCTTTGGCCACAGCCTATGGATTCTTATATGTACTGATCTCAACACTATTATTTTATAAATGGTCTATATTAGAGTTTTGATTTTCTTATTGTCTCAATTTCCTTAAGAATGCCTTTAAATTTGTCATTTTCATAGTTTATTGGTTTGCGGACAAGAATGTAGTCTCTACTATTTGTGTTTGTAACTTACTGGTTTTGTGGCTTAATAAATGATCAACTTTGCCAAGATTTTATGGTTGCTTGAGAAGAAAGGATGTTTTCTACTTGTCAGATGAGTCTGCCATATCTGATATCAATATAGTAAATCCAGTAACTCTTATTTTGAATTAAATGTCCAACTTTATACTTTTAACCTTCATTAATCACTTTATTTGGGAGTATGCTTTTGTAGACAGCATGTAGCTGGATTTTATATCCTAACCTAATGAATTATAATTAATTGGTGAATGTATCTAGTGTATATTGTATTATCAAATGTTTCCTGTTTTTCAGTGCTTTCTTGCTCATTATTTGTCTTCAATATTCTGCTTTTATGGTATGTTTTCTCTTACAGTCCTCTCCATCCCTCAATTTAGAAGGTAGACAGCAACCTTTTAATTCAACTAGCTCTTATTTTAGCTTTTGAAATGCATGTTTAAGCCTCCATTTCTCTAATTATAAACATTAATAAGGCATTTCTAATGATTTCCCTAAGTTGAGGAAACTAGCACATTTCATTTTTCACCAATCCCTCCCCACCAAGATCTTTCTTCCCAGTTTTTGTTCTAATCTGGAAATTCTGTCCCAGTTACATTGTATTATTATATTATTTTTCCATTATCTGTGTTCTCTTTCAAGCATTATATTTGCATTGTTTTATAACCATATTTACATATTAATTTGGATTTAAACCTATATTTATCATTTCTCATTTAGCTGGTTTATTTCCTCAAAAAATTTTTCCCAAGAAGCAAATAACCTGACTTTCCATCTATAGACAACCTGATTTTTTGCTTAGATGTTTGTAGAATTCTCTCTTCATCCTCAAATATCAGAATTTTCACCAAGAATGTAGTAGGTGTGGATTGTATTTCATTAATTATACCTCATCTATGGTTAGCCCTCTTGAACTCCAGATGCAGCTCTTCTGTTCAATAAAAAGGTCTTCAAGTGTATCTTTACAACATAACGCAAATGTCCAAATTTTATCCTCCTTCAGGTATGAATAAAGTCGTATTTATTTTAGCTCACCTTTTTTTTAAGATTTTATTTATTTATGAGAGAGAGAGAGAGAGAGAGTGCGTGTGCACTCCAGCACATGCATGAGCAAGGTAAGGGGAGGGGGAGAGGGAGAGGCAGACTCCAGGCTGAGCAGGAAGCCTGATGTGGGGCTCGATCCCAGGATCCCAGGATCATGACCTGAGCCGAAGGCAGATGTGTAAACCACTGAGCCACCCAGATGCCCCAATTTTAGCTTTAACTCCTATCACCAAATATAGGCATATGCTCCCTCCTTCTGAGTTGTAATCAGTTTGGGGGAGCGTCCCATAGCAGGGTTGTTTGGACTTTAAAGCATCAATGTTTACATACACAGAGTTGCCAGTTTACACAGCCTCTCTTTCCTGTTTCACAACGACAAGCATAACACTAGGCACATTCACTGGTCACCAGTAATCTTCTGCACAGCTTACCACCTGGAGTCTGAGTCCTTTAGAAATGACTGTATGTATCTAACCCATCCTGTTCCATGTGCCAAAGACTACAAGTCTAGCCTGGACCTCTTCACTGAACTTCAGATATCTAGATCTAGCTGCGTATTGATAGCACCATGGAATCCAAGAATACTGAAGCTGGAAATGCACTTGGAGATCAATTAATTTTACAGAAAAAGAAGCTTAAATAGGTGAGAGGACATTTTTCAAGTTAACATGCATAAAATTCACAGAAGAGAGAGAAAATATTCTTTCAAATCCCAGCTCTTAAGAGCCAGGTCTGGGGCGCCTGGGTGGCTCAGTCGTTAAGCGTCTGCCTTCGGCTCAGGTCATGATCCCAGGGTCCTAGGATCGAGCCCCGCATCGGGCTCCCTGCTCAGTGGGGAGCCTGCTTCTCCCTCTCCCACTCCCCCTGCTTGTGTTCCCTCTCTCACTGTGTCTCTCTGTGTCAAATAAATAAAATCTTAAAAAAAAAAAAAAGAGCCAGATCTAATGCTATTTCCAATACATAGTTCTTCTAGAATAATGCTGTTCCCAAACAAGAAGTTTCTACCTTCCCTGCAAGCATTCCCTTTATAAGATGTGTCTACCATTCTGCTAAACCATATTGTCTGGCATATGACCTTCATGTCTGAGAAGATCTTAGAGAAATATCAAGTAGAAGAACCACTTAAGAAAGAGATAAGAAAAAGGAATATGGGTATCTGCTGTAGTAGTCTGGAAAATGATCCCAAAAGATATCAGTTCCTTATCCATGGACCTATAGATGTTATCTTACTTGGAAAAGGGTCTTTTCAGATTATTATTTCAGAACAGACACCAAGCACAGGCATATGCTCAATCTTCAGTTAAAGATCTATCCTGGGAGAGACCAGTTAGATTTACTTAGTTCTAGAATACATTTTACTATGGTAAGAAATTACCAAGAGTATGGAAAGGGACTCTATCAAACACCTTGGTATGAGCTGCGAGTGTCCTATGATGACTGTGCCATGACTAATTGCCAAGTACAACTGCTATAGACTGAATGTCTATGTCCCCACAAAACTCATATATGGAAGCCTAATCCCTAATGTCATGGCATTTGGAGGTAGGGCTTTTGGGAGAAGATAATCAGATCATTAGGGTAGAGCCTTCATGATGGAATTAATGCCCTTATAAAAGAGGAAGAAACAGGATTTCTCTCTTTGCTCTCTACCATGTGAGGATACAATAAGACAGCCATCTATAAACCAGAAGGTGGGTCCTTAACACACACTGGATTTGCTAGCACCCTCATCTTGGACTCCTCAGCATTCACAATTTTAAGAAATGCTTGTTGTTTAAGTCACCTAGTCTATGGTAATTTGTTATAGCAGTGAACTAAGACACCAACCAATGACCACATGCTACAGGAGAAATGAAGCAACAAGGCAGCAGGGAATGTGGTTGCTGGATATGAAATTTTGGAAAACATAGTTATCTTGGGAAATTGGAATCCATTGAATCTTCTGGTTTTGCCCCAGTACACACCAATTTACACTTCAGAAGTCAAAGTGCTTTTCTGAAAGGAAACCTAAAATTCAATTAATACAGAATTATAGAATGTTGGCTCCTGAAAGCACTACTGGAGATGGTTTAGTCTACCATGTCATTTTAAAATTGGAAACTGAGGTTCATAAGGGCAAATTAATTTGTCTAATGTCACCTAGTTAGCTAACTGCAGATCTGGAGAGAGTAATTTAGGTCTTGTGACTTATAGCTCAGTATTTTGTTGACCTCATTCTAAAATATGGAAAGACAAAGAATATGAGAAATGGTCTCATAAATGTTCTATGTCACTGGATCTCATGATGTCATCTTATTTTGAATTCAATTTCCTCATTTTGTTTCAGGTATGTACAGCTCTATGAGCTCCCATCCCAATATGGTAGAAAAAGGATAAGGGTCACAGGAGAGTCAACTAACTGGATGCCCCATAACAATCTATTAGAAAGCTGAAAAGCCTTCTCTCCATTAGACACAATTACAGCCTGCTAATTCAGCTATTTATTCACTTCAAATTTTGGCAACTAGCTTACTATATAGTATTTTATATCACTGAGAAGTTTTAGCGTAGTATTTATTTGCTGAAAACAAGGTATTATGGAAAATATTATTTTTTTTCCCTTGGTGGTAAACCAGGGGTCAAATTTCCAGCTTTTACAAAGGAATGCTATAATTTTATAGCAATTAATCCACAAACAAAAATAAACAAGCAGAAATTTTGCCATAAAATGATCAGTCCTTTGGACTATTCATTTAATAAGTTTACTATAGAATCCCAAGATGAAAAGTGCATAAACTGAATCTGGAGAAATGTTGCACAGCAAAAATAATTGTTTTAGTTAACAGCTAAACACATTTGTTTGTCAAGAAGAAAAGAAAAAACAAACATATGCTGTCCCTAACTCCTGACTCCTATTGTGACTAAATTCTGTATGACATTACATATATTAACTATCCAGGAGTAACAGCCTTTAGGCAAAATTCTCCATGTCTCCATACATTGGGGTATTTCCTAGAAAAACTATTTTTCCTCATCTCTTCTACCTTTCATTTTCCTCTTTACCTTGTCCAGGGCTGAAGGACAGGACTGTGAAGAAAGGACTGATCATGAAGTAGGGAAAAGCCATGAACTACCACAGATGCCACTTTCTAGTCTAAAATCAGAAGCAATTCCACCCCAGCTCCAACTCTTCACTCCACTCTCCTTTCCCTCACCTCCTGACCAGTAAACTCCAATCATGGTACTTACCTCAGAACCCAAATTTCTTTCTTAAAAAAAAGTCCCTAAAGGCCCAGTTTTAATAATAGCAGTTATTATAAAGATACTTACAGTTATATAGTTACCATATATGAAATATCTAGTATATTCCTGGTTCTATTAAAAACTTTTAAAATATATTACCTGAGGGCGCCTGGGTGGCTCAGTCGTTAAGCGTCTGCCTTCGGCTCAGGTCATGATCCTGGGGTCCTGGGATCGAGTCCCGCATCGGGCTCCCTGCTCGGCGGGAAGCCTGCTTCTCCCTCTCCCGCTCCCCCTGCTTGTGTTCCTGCTCTCGCTGTCTCTCTCTCTGTCAAATAAATAAATAAAATCTTTAAATATATATATATATATATTACCTGATTTAATACTCACTATGATACTCTGAGGTAGATATCATCCTTATTTGGTATTACGAAACCATATATATTAGTTTCCTGTGCCTGTTATAACAAATTACCTCAAAATTGGTGGCTTAAAACAACAAAACTTTAATCTCTCATGATTCTGGTAACCAAAAGTTTGAAGTCAGTATCACTAGAATGGAATCAAGGTGTTGGCAGGGCCACGTTCCCTTGGGAGGATATACTGGAGAATCTACTTCTTATCTTTTCCAGTTTCTCTTGGCTACCAACACTCTTTGGCTTTGTGCCCACATCACTCAATTTCTATTTCCATGGTCACATCTCCTTTTTCTCTTCTGTCAGTCATCAAATAACCCTCTGCCTCCTTTTTATAAGGATACATGTGGTCATATTAAGGGTCTACCTGGATAATCCAGAATAGTCTTCCTGTCTCAAGATCCTTTATTTAATCGCATCTGCAAAGTTTGTAGTTATGGGAAGGGAAGTAGGTAGGAAAGTTCCTAGACTCAACAGCATATACCAAAAACAGAGACTCATACTTGGAAGTAGAAGAGTCAAAAAATAGAAGGATTCATCCTCCTAGAATCCTTCTTGTACCTGCTCCTAGCCTCCACCCTGCTGCAAACCTATGCTTTAAGACCTGGAAACATATCCAGTATTTTATAGCCAGAGGCGTACTTACCTTCACAACTGTATTTTAAGAAGATTTTGGTTAATGAGTGTTACAGGTTGAATTGTGCTCTCCAAAATGCTATGTTGAAGTCCTAAACCCCAGTATCTCAGAATCTGACCTTATTTTGAAATAGGGTTATTGCAGATATAACTAGATACATTAAGATGAGGTATTACTGACGTAGGATTGGCCCTAATCCAAAATGACTGGTGTCCTTATAAAAAAGACATACATGTAAAACACAAACAGAGAGAAGATGATGTGAAGACACAGGGAGAATACCATCTACAAACCAATGAATGCCAAAGATTGCCAGAAAAGTACCAGAAGCTAGGAGAGAGGCATAGAAAAGATTTTTCCCTCACAGCCCTCAGAAGAAACCAGCCCTGCTGACACCCTAATCTCAGATCTTTAGTCTTCAGAACGGTGAGACAATAAATTTCTGTTGTTTATGCTACCCAGTTTATAGTACTTTGTTACAGCAGCCACAGCAAACTAACCTGTTGTGGAGTTTGAGTCATTCTTTTCATAAAGACTTTTTGAGCATCTACCATTGGTCAGGCAATGAAGACACAGCCAAGAACAAGATAAAGTTCTTGACTCCATGGACTTCACATTCTAATGGTTGGAGAGAGAATAAACCAATAAAAATAGATTATGTCGGGTGGTGATAAGTACTGTGTAGGGGAAAAAAGCAGGTTAAGAAGATGGGAGAATGAGAGAATGCTATTTTATATATGTTGGTCATTGAGGTTGTCTCTGACAGAGTGAAAGGTGTCTGAATGAAAACAAAGTGAACCAAGGAAGGGAAAAATGAAGGGAGGGGGGGAATCGGAGGGGGAGCCAAACCATGAGAGACTATGGACTCTGAGAAACAAACTGAGGGTTCTAGAGGGGAGGGGGTTGGGGGGATGTGTTAGCCCGGTGATGGGTATTAAGGAGGGCATGTACTGCATGGAGCACTGGGTGTTATATGCAAACAACGAATCATGGAACACTACATCAAAAACTAATAATGGGGGGACGCCTGGATGGTTCAGTCGTTAAGCGTCTGCCTTCGGCTCAGGTCATGATCCCAGGGTCCTGGGATCGAGCCCCGCATCGGGCTCCCTGCTCCGCGGGAAGTCTGCTTCTCCCTCTCCCACTCCCCCTGCCTGTGTTCCTTGTCTCACTGTGTCTCTCTCTGTCAAATAAATAAATAAAAAATCTTAAAAAAAAAAAAAAACAAAACTAATGATGTACTGTATGGTGACTAATAGAATAAAATTTTTTTAAAAAAGTGAACCAAGTAGATGCCATGAAGAACATTTCAGGCTAAAAGAAAACTACATATAGAAACATGATAAGTGAGTGTGCTTAGGATGCTTGAGGAACAGCAAAGAACTACAGTGGAATAAACAAGAGAAAGAGATGTAGGAGATGAGGTCAGAGAAATAAGTAGAGGCCAGACCAACAAGGATCAAGGTGTAGTGGGAAGCTATTGATGACCTTTGGGTTGAAAGATGGCATATGCTTACATATTTTAAAAAGATATTTCAAGGTACTGTGGGGAGAAGAAATAGCAAAGGTGCAAGGATGTAGGCAAAGGCACAGGGATGTAAGCAGAAAGACCACTTAAGAAGGCTATGGCAATAAGCCAGGTGAGATATGATGATGGATTAAGACAGCACGGTAATAGGGGACCTGGTGAGAAGGGGTTGCATTTGGGTCAGGTTTTCAAAGTACAGTGTAATGGATACTAAAGTATTCTACCTAAATCCCCTCTTCAGAGCCAATGTACTCATTTCCCAGTCTCCGGGAATATAAATTGCTAAAGGCTAATTACTGCTTCCCCTACAGAAAATTTACCTCAGTCTCATGGAACTACTTTGCCCAGGATTACACCCTTCCAGGGGCCAGTCTGTAGACAATGCTTGGAAGATACAGAGATACAAGGCCCTATTCATTCTCCTACTGATAAATATCCAGATTGCTTCAAATTCCCCACTAATATAAAAAGTGTAGAGGTGGACTGCCTTGTATATGTTCTTTGAATAACCTGTGTGGGAAATACTTTGGGATACATATCCAAAAGCTGAATTTTTATATTAGAATAGACTTAAATTATGACAGATTGGGGAAGAAGATGGCAGAGGAATAGGGGACCCTATTAAATTATGCCAGATTGCTCTCTAGAAGGACTACAATACACTACCTTCATATCAGCAATGCTTGAGGGGTCCCATATTTATGTATTTCTGTCAATAATTGGTATTATGCTGCTTTCTAATTTTTGCAAGGCTAACAGATATAAAAGGATATATCACTGCTGTTACATGTTCTGATTACCACACACACATACACACACTCTCTCTCAAATAAATAAATCTTTTAAAAATGTAGGTAAAAAAAATGTAGGTAAAAACTGAGGAATTAATCCAGTTTTCAAAATTGAATGGTGAAAAAAAAAATCTGAGGTATCAACATTCTCAAAAGTTACAAAACAAAGGTATAGGAGCCTCAGCTAAATGACCCAGTCACAGAAAATGCAATGATGAGAATCACACTGTCCAGTAAAAATAAAAAAGAATACAAGTATTAGAAGGATCTAAATTTATCAATGGTTCATTAATAACAAAAGAGGAAAATGGATAGTTGATATAATCTTATGAAAGGTGGAAAACCATGAAGAGAACCTCTGAGGAAAACTAAAAGTGCTAATTGGTAGAAACACTTTGTCACTTGGATAGGTCAACTGAAGACAAAACCTAACAGCTGAGAACCATTTGAAATGAAAGAAAGTGTGCATTGCTTATCAGGATAAATACCATGAATTGGATGCACTGAATTCATTTTTAGATGGATTTAAAGCTTTACAAAATGCTACATTTATTACTTCAAAAACTTATGATTTCAATAAAAATCATAGCAATGTTGTGGTAATGTGTCTAATATTCTGATCATACTCATCACTGAAACTCTCCAATAAGTACTCTGGCCTCTTTTGATCAAGGTCATGCAGAAGGTAGGAAAAAACATCATTAGTGCAAATAAGCTCTTGCCATTTCTGTCATGTAGTTCTTCTGTAGGATAAATTCTTATGAAGACCTGAGAGTCTTACAGGATATTTACAGGAAAGGGTATAGCACTATCCACTAAAATAAACCTTCCCAACTTTAAATACCCTTGGGGCCCATTATATTTTTACTAAGTATTTTCTGATTATTTTCTAGAAAACAAAAAATGTTACCATTTAACTTTTATAATTTTTATAATGAGTAAGTCACTTTCTTTACTGTTCTAAACATGTATCAGTATAAATACCATGAAAATGGAAATTAATATTCTGGAGAAAAACTGGGGACTCCCCATTGTATTCCTTTTCTAAAACTTGCTTTTAAGCTACATTTATTTTTACTAATGGAAGGAAATACTGATAGACCAATTAAAGTTATAAAAGAAGTCTATTTCCAAGTTCCAAAATCCACATTGATTAACGATAGGAGACCTAAAATTATTCATAGGAGCATGATTATTTCAGGTAGCAGAATTAATTTCCTAGGATTTTTAAAAATCATTATCAAAAGTCTATGCACAGGACCAAAAAGAAAAAGCCAAATATATTTTCCAAACCAATTATGTAGAATGTCCTAATTCTAGTTAGCCCACTTCCAGGTTCTCTATGCCAACAAACTCCAATGAAAACATACCTGAAACCTTCCGTTTTTTCCACTAAAAAGCTTTCCCACTCCCCCGACTGCCTTTGGATTTCTGCCAAATGCAAGTGATGGCTGACTCTCCTGCTATAGCAAGCTCTGAAAAAAAAATGTCCCCTGCTTATTCTCATTTGTGTGGTTTCCATTATTTCCACAAAGCAATGAGTCTTGATTTGTTCCCCCACACCAAGTGAGACACTTGTACTTTAATGCCTTTCACCCCAAGAGAAAAGAAATCCTGTACACCCCAGCCTACTTCAAGATCCAGATGCTTGGATCAGCTTCACTTACAAAGAGATACTTATTTCTGAGCACTACAACATAGTTTTAATTTTTCTCATTTATCCCTTATCTATTCTATATAGGTGTCAGGAATAGAGGACTTCAAAGCATAAACAAGTGATACCATCTTAAATAAAAGTTCTACCCTTTACTCCATAATATTTTTTTAACATCTGACAGTAATAGACAATAGGCAAATTCATAGCTGCCCTGTTTATATGAGAGAACACACAATAATCATCACTAATGAAGGCACAAAATGCTGACATTTTGTTAATAACTATTACACTGATGATAATCACCATGAAATAATGGCTTATAGTGTGTGTTCAATGACCACTTTAATAAGGTAGAGGGTGATTTTTGCCAACTGACCAATGAGGGAAAAAGGTGAAATACAGAGCTTTGAATAAATAACCTACACAACATAATTATTGTGTAGAAGTCAATGTAAAACTTACTTGCAATCAGTTTTAACCGTAAAAGGCTGACAGTTTTGACACAAAGATTTACATAAGAACCTCAAAGACCGCTTGACTATAGGAAAGGAGCAAACAGAATACCCTGACATTGTAAGATCTCAGTGGGAATATTAGTCCTTCATATCCTTTATATTTTACAGAGAATTTAGCAAAGTGCCTGCAAAAATAAAAAGAAAATCTCTCATAATATTCTAATCACACATCCTTGTAGAGTAATATTAGTTAAACATGCAAGAAAAATGTGTGTGTGTATAAAGAAGACAGTGTAAGGGAAGAACAAACGACAGATGAAACTATTAAAATAGGGATTGAGTACACATGGATGATTTTTCTTGCAAACTCTTTACTGATATCCCCCACCACAAAAGAAATCAGTTGTTTAATGTGACAATCACTTTTCCCACCAGTTCACTGAAGCCTGAAAAAAAAAAAAAAAAATCACAATGAGAAATGAATTCCTATGTCCTAAGGTTTTGTTCACTGTTCAAATGCAAGCTCCAGGAAATCTCACTGTGAAGGCAGTGAGAAAACCTTAGGCAAGTTACTCAACCTCTCTGAGCCTCAGTTTCCTAAGCTATAAAACAGAAATTGTGCAGCCTGCCTAGCAAGGAAGTTGTGAATACTAAATAAGACTCTGTATGCGTTCATGTTTATGTGTGTGTGTGTGTAAAACATATGTGCTGTAGACTGAATGTTTGTTTCCTCCCCAAATTCACATGTTGAAACCTAATCCCCAATGCGCTGGTATTTGGAGGTGGTGCTTGGGGAGGTAATCAGATCATATAAGTTATTATTTGGTCATATAAGTGTCCTTATAAAAGAGACCCCAGAGAGCTCCCTTGTTCATTCGGTCATGTTAAGACAGAGGGAAAAGATAGCCACTTATGAACAAGGAAGTAGACCATCACCAAATGTGCTGGTGACTTGATCTTGAACTTCCAGCTTCAAGAACTGTGAAAAATAAATTTCTGTTGTTTATCAGCCACACAGTCCATGGTATTCTCTTATAGCAGCCTGAATGGACTAAGAGGATATGTATCAGAGTATATGCATAGTGCACGCTCAATAAATGGTAACAACATAGTAGGATTTTGTTCAACTGTTTATCCTTCCCAGACATCTTCAAACATGTAAAACTCTTGGTGCTTAGCACATGAGCTTTTAACTTGCTCCCACCTTCTCTGCTCTATTATTAACCCCTTATTTTTTTTTAAAGATTTTATTTATTTGAGAGAGAGAATGAGAGAGAGAGCATAAGAGGGGTGAGGGTCAGAGGGAGAAGCAGACTCCCTGCTGAGCAGGGAGCCCGATGCGGGACTCGATCCCGGGACTCCAGGATCATGACCTGAGCCGAAGGCAGTCGCTTAACCAACTGAGCCACCCAGGCGCCCCTTAACCCCTTATTTTTATGAGTTCACCAAATCCTTTTTTAAGTACCTGTTTTAATGAGGGAGGAAGATCGAGAGAACACTGAAAGTCTTCGGGGATGAGGAGAGCCACTGAGTGGCAGAAGAGCTACTGAATGAAAGGCTGGGAAAGATAAAGATTATGTGCACTGTTAAATCACAGACCTGTACCTCTGAAACAAATCATACATTATACGTTAAAAAAAAAGAACATAGCAGGAAGGGAAAAATGAAGGGGGGGAAATTGGAGGGGGAGACGAACCATGAGAGACTATGGACTCTGAGCAACAAACTGAGGGTTCTAGAGGGGAGGGGGCTGGGAGGAAGGGTTAGTCTGGTGATGGGTTTATTAAAGAGGGCACGTACTGAATGGAGCACTGGGTGTTATACGGAAACAATGAATCATGGAACACTACATCAAAAACTAATGATGTAATGTATGGTGATTAACATAATGAAATAAAAAATAAAAATAAAAAGATTATGTGCACTTGACAAGTTTGCCTTGTAATGCAGGAAAAACCTCATGTTTTTTTTTTCTTTTCTTTCCATATAACTACTATCTAATTACATGGCTTGCTTTATATTTTCTGTAACAGAAATTGTAATGTGTCCAATATAACTGTCATCTACACTATAAAGTTGGTAGTTAGCTTATGATGAACCCTAATCAGGAATTCGCACTCTAGAGGAGGTTATTAAGCACTTCCAATACGGATATAAATATCTATACCCTGAGGGCATGCTAATCAGTATGAGGGATGTTAGAGATAATTTTTTCATTGGTGAAATAAATGATGTTCAAGATCTGTAGGTGGTTAGGACATTGCTTAGGTCCCACTGTCCTAGCATGAACAAAGTTTAAGAGTCTGGCAAGCCCAGCAGCCTAATACTTTTGATGCAGTTCTTAAGGTCTAAAGTCCCATTGGTTCTGTGTCACTTTATTTCATGTAAGACTCTTCCCTGAACTATCTACAAAGCTGGCTGATCCAGCCATTAATAGCAGAGCAACTAAGGGCAGAGAACGAGACTCCTCCTGAACTACAAGAACAGGTAGTGTAATTGTTTCTGCCTGCTTTTGTTGACAACTGTATCTTTGGCAAAATTGGATCTAAGATTTGCTTTCATATCACCTGATAGAAAGATTGTGGGGAAGCAAACATAAAGCACCAGCTATTTCTAATTTCCCAAGGCTAGTGAAAAATGCCAGAATAACCTAACAATTGCTGAATGGCTAAATTAACTTAGGTCAGTTTTTGTAATACCTGGTGCGATCCGGTGGGTAGTTTTTACCTAGATATAGAACAAAAGGAAGAAACAGATCACTTCCCAAAAGAGATAAAATTTGGAAGTTATCAAGGTAGTATGAGTTTATTGCCATTTCTAAGTTTTCACGTTGGATAAAGGGGGAAAAGAAAGAATCTTGAAAGATATTTCTAAATAAGTCCACAGTACCACATTCTAAAAAAGTTGGAAGAAGAATAGAGATCAGAAAGCCAGCTATGTTAATAGGGGACAATTATCACCATTCTGCTGGAGGTTTTTAGCTTGGCCTTAAGATTTTAAGAGGTAGGAAATAAAGGCTTACACCCTGCTCAAGTTACTAATCATTAGAAAGAATTTGTCAGAGAGAGGAAAAGGAGTTCTGGCTTGGTTACTATACACTACAGAAATAGGCACATTATGTTAATAAAATAAAATTAGAAGTTTGGGAAGTCTCCCTAGTCAGGAAGACTTGGAACATACCTAAAAGAGCCTAGAGTCCCCTTCAAGGATGGGGAAGCCCTCTCCTGCTCCCCATGAAATAAACATTTACAGCTTGGTCAAACAGAGGGTTCCCAACTAAAACAACACATTTAGTGACAAATGAAATAAGTTATTATTGAAGCCAAAGATGAAGCTAGCCATGAACAGGTGCGTTTATCAAGATGCACCCAACCCCACTGGAACTACAGTAGGGTCAGGATACCCTAACAATTGCTTTTAATGAAGGAAATGGATGTCAAATCACCTCTCAGAGGACTTCTCTAACATATTAGGGAGCTTAGAAAGGGCAGTAGATGCTCTGCAATTAGTAGATGAATGGTCATGTGAAAGTAGGTTCACTTTAGTCACTCAACTATAGAAATTGGGCAGTAAGTTAGAAGAGAACAGGGATAATTTTTACAAAAAAGATGGGTCTTGAAGGATAAAATTTACAGGTAGCCAGATGAGGTAGTTAGGGAAGTACCAAGAAAACAACCTTAGGGGCGCCTGGGTGGCTCAGTTGGTTAGGCGACTGCCTTCGGCTCAGGTCATGATCCTGGAGTCCCGGGATCGAGTCCCGCATCGGGCTCCCTGCTCAGCAGGGAGTCCGCTTCTCCCTCTGATCCTCCCCCTCTCATGCTCTCTCTCTCTGTCTCATTCTCTCTCTCAAATAAATAAATAAAATCTTAAAAAAAATAAAAAAAAAGAAAACAACCTTAGATTCCAGAGGCAATTCATGATGAAACAATCCTAGAGGTCAGTGGGTCTTGGAGATAAGGTCCCTCAAGGCCAAATAAACCAAGCTGAGCTTGTCCCTAAATATCTCAGGCTGAAAGAGTAGCAGCCCTCTAAAATTACAGAGTATCGATAAGGGATCCACAAAACTAGTCTGAGGGTGAAGTAGGCCCTAACCATCCTGTGAGATTCAAAAGGTCAGTAGAGGGAATTAGTATTAACTAACAATAGCTCCAAAGTGATGATTGCTCTGAGAAAGACAGTATTGTTTAAAGGTGTGGGTAATACAGACACACTGGTAATGAAACCTAAGTTTAAACTGGAAACAGGTGACCAAGCAGGGAAATTGAACCGGTAGTAGCCAGGACTTCAGAGTGAATATTTGGAATGGATAGATTATCAGATTAAAATACCTCTCATTACCCTAAAAGATGTTCAATATTTTATGATTATATTCAGAAGGCTAAATGGCAATGTGTCAAACTACCTATTTCAAAGTGTATATTTAATGCAGCTACTGTGGAAAACAGTATGGCAGTTCCTTAACAAAATTAAACAGAATTATCATATGATCCAGAAATCTCACTTCTGGGTATTTATCCCAAATAATTTAAAGCAAAACTCAAAGAGATATTTGCATATCCATGTTCACAGAAACATTATTCACAACACCCAAATGGTAGAAGCAATCCAATTGACTATAGAAGAATGAATAAACAAAATGTGGTCTACCCATGCAATGGATTATTATTCAACCTTAAAAAGGAAATTTTGACACATGCTAAAACATGTATGAACCCTGAGGATATACTAAGTGAAATTAGCCACTCACAAAAGGATAAATACCATGATTCCCAGTATGAGTTACCTAGAGTCAAATTCATAGAAGCAAAATGGAGAATGGTAGTTGCCAGGGGTTGGGGGAGGGGGAAATGGGGAGTTGTTAATGGGTACAGAGTTCCAGTTATGTAAGATAGAATATTTCTGGAGATCTGCTGCACAACAATATGAATATACTTAACACTGCTGAACTGTTACACTTATAAATGGTTAAGATGCTAAGTTTTTTTTTTTAAATGATTGAGAGAGTGTGTGTGTGCGCGAGTATGCAAAGGTGGGGGGCAGAGGGAGAGGAAGAGAATCCTCAAGCAGACTCCCTGCTAAGCGTGGGGCCCCCTACCCCCTGTCTTGAGGCTCAATCCCAGGCCCCTGAGATCATGACCTGAGCTGAAATCAAGAGTCGGCCAGCTGCTTTACCAACTGAGCCACCCAGGCGCCCCAAGATGGTAAGTTTTATGGTATGTGTATTTTATCACAATTAAAATGGAACTCAAAGGATAATGATCAACTGAACATTTGTGTACTTACCACACAAATCTAAAAATAAAATGTTACCAATGGAAAAAAAGAAAAACAGTAGTTAATAATCCACAAAAATGATTTAGAGGAGAAACAAGTCATAACTTCCCCAAATATAAAACATTTGAAAGAGATTGGGGTGATATGCAAAACCATATATCCATTTAATTCTGTAGGATAATTGTTAAGAAAACCTTAAATTATTAAGGCAGTGGGTATACTGACCATACTGTCCAAACCACTAATGAATTAAAGCCCCTGAAAAATATTTAGCTCTAATTGACTTGCCTATTATGTTTATCAATATACCAACTGAAAGGAATGTAAATTAACCTGCCATCATTTTTCAAGGAGAGAAGCAGACTTCCTGCAGAGCGGGGAGCCCGATGCGGGGCTCGATCCCAGGACTCTGGGATCATGACCTGAGCCGGAGGCAGACGCTTAATGACTGAGCCACCCAGGCGCCCCAATAAATAAAATCTTTTAAAAAAGAAGTATACTACTAGTGACAACCCAGTAGATCAAGCATTTACTTCAGACATATCAATCACCAGGCATCATTAACTCTGGAAATGGTCCCTGCAGAGTCAAGAAAGGACCAGCCATGTATCAGTCAATTAAATGGCAGATAACAGAAATCTATCTAGCTATTAAAAGCAAAAAGGTATCTACCACAGAAAATTAAGTGTTTACAAAATGGGGGGGGAGCAAAAAAGCAGGCCCTAGACTGAGTCTTGGATTAATTCCCAGAACACCACCGCAAAACTAACCTGTCAAGGAAACTGCTATCTCTGGGTCAGTCAGGAAGATGGTGAATCAAGAAGCTGACAAAGGATCCAGGCACACACCACCTTTGCCATATCCAGGGCTCAGCAAGCTGCTGCTGCAAACTTGGTCTTCAGTTGTGCCGTAGCTGTGACTGGAGGATTCTGAAGGCCATTATGAGCCACGCCACATCTGCTAAATCTGCATCAGCAAAATGGAAGCATAATTGGCTGCTGCCTCTCTCTCATTCAACAAAATTCCTAATTAAGATCTTATCTGAAAAACCTAAATCTCATCAAAAACAAGACAGTCTAGAACGTATGCTTTTTGGCTGTCTAGCCCCTATGGGATAGGGAGGAGGTTAGGATCAATGTTGAATGCACCCTTCTGTGGTATCCTCCAAAAGCCAGCAAGATTTCAGTGCAAGAAATCCCAAGGGGCAAAGGCAACTTCTAACCCCCTAGAAAATCAAATACTCCTCACCTTGAGTTTATTTGAAACTAAGGACCAAATGGGACAGGTCCTTAAAACCTCAAAACCATTTTAATACCATAAAAACAGCTTCCAGTTATGCCACAGGTCAGATCAAATCAGGGAGGGGGAGTTCCGACCATCCAATTAAAATTGCAAGAACAGGGGCACCTGGGTGACTCAGTTGGTTAAGTGTCCAACTCTTGATTTTGGCTCAGGTCATGATCTCAGGGTTGTGAGATCAAGCCCCGCATCAGGCTCCATGCTTAAGATTCTCTCTGCCCCTTCCCCCTCTCTCCCTCTCATAAATAAACAAACAAACAAACAAACAAATTGCAAGAGCAGCTTCAGAAAGGAGCCAGACCAGGCCCCTAGGCCACTGTACATGGAGGCACCGGTCAGCCACTTGTTCCTCTGCTGCTCCAAGGAGTGTCCATGTTATCAAGTAGTGAAGAAAAGCCTCTTACTAAGTGTAGGCAGCCCTGGGAGAATTTTCTGGAGGAAGGTAGAGACTATGTTTTTGCTCATGGTTAGCAAGCAGTCCCACTCTAACGAGGGGCAGGGTTAAATGAAAAGCTACTGCCCTTCATCTTAAGATGGGAAAATAGTCAAAGGGCCAGCCAGACCAACTAGTAAACCATGCTGAATTGTAGATAGTCCTGATGGCAGTGTAAGATGCAGAAAAGAACTACACAGAGGTCCACAGGTTCAGGAATTTATGTTGGAGGACTACTGAAATGACTATATTATTAAGTAGGTTAAAAAAAACTGGAAGAACATAAAAATAAAGACTGGATAATTAATGGAAAACAACTTGGGAAAAGTAATTTTTGGAACACACTATCAAAACCAAGGCAAGGTGTCGTGTGTCAGCCTACTGAAAAGGTGAAGGAGCAGTCTTAGAGACACTAAAGCTGTATGGCCTTTAAAATTTTAAAGAGCACAGTTGAGACAACGGAATGTCTGGCATCTGATCCTTTCATAGATGTGTTAAAAATGTGGGCTCACAAGGTATCTGCATCTGTAGCCATTGCCCTTTTAAGTGAGTGGAGTGCATCAAAGAGAATTAGGATCACCTGTCCTACAGGTACACTAAGAGATTTAAGAATAACTCTCAAGGGAGAGCACCCAGAGGACTGGTTTCTGGGCAACACTGGCAGATTGACAAGAAGACTTCTAAAAAGGCACCAGTATACAGTTTGGTTTTACTACTGTTTACTTGCATTTGGAATTTGGAATTTTATTTGTTCCTTCACGATGACTAGCTGAGCCAAAATAAAAGTTTCGGAGAAACTGCAAAAAAAAAAAAAAAAAAAAAAAATATGGGCCTGTGAAACTTTTTACTCGGATCAGGAAACACTTTATGACAAAAATATTGTGGGAACATGCAAATAACATGGATACACAATGGAGTTTTCAAATCCCATTCTATTTGACTTCAGTTGGAATAGGGTAAAGATGACATGATCTCTTTAAAAAGATGATTATAGGGCGCCTGGGCGGCTCAGATGGTTAAGCGTCTGCCTTCGGCTCAGGTCATGATCCCAGGGTCCTGGGATCGAGTCCCGCATCGGGCTCCCTGCTCCTTGGGAGCCTGTTTCTCCCTCTGCTTCTCTCTCTCTCTCTGTCTCTGTCTCTCATGAATAAATAAATAAAATCTTTAAAAAAAATAAAAATAAAAAATAAAAAGATGATTATAAAAGCAACTGTCCCAGTATTAATGGGAAATAAGCAAAAAATATTAGTGCACCATGTTAGGGAATCAAATGAGAGACTACATCAAAATGGGGAGCACTACAGCTCTGGAGAGATGCTCAGAAACAATGCTGCCACAGTAACGATTCCCAGAACAAGGTCAAGGGAGATAGATCCCTATCAGAAGTAGCTAAAGAATGGGGAAAAAAATGAGCTTAATTTCCACAAAGTCAAATGATAGCCCCCAACTATTACAATGAAAAGTGAAGGTTCCCAGTAATATTAAAGATATCTTGTACTAAGCCAATATGACAGGATGTGAATTTTCCTCAGGATGATGCATTACTGGGAGTGGTTCTATAATACTACAATTAACCCATTCATAGGGATGCAGATTGCATTGGGTATGATGTATCTCTCTTTACAGTGGTTCTCAATTTTCACTGCACATTACAAACCCCTGTAAAAACACTAATCCCCAGTCTATAACCCTGCAACAATTAAATCAGAATCTCTGGATGTGGGGCTTGGACATCATTAGTTTAAAAAGCTTCCCAAGTGATTCTAATGTGCAGTGATGGCTGAGATGCACAGCATTAGCACCAGACCAACCAGAGCCATCTCTGATTTTGTAGGGGTATTGGCCTGGTTGCTCATCAATGCTTCACCTAAATAAACTGATGGTTATACGATCTCATGTGTCATCAGTAATTAGTTTTATACATTTTCAAAGCAATATTGTTTGCCAAGTCCTCAAAACAGTAGTCTCAAGTATTAAAAATGGATTGTTGGAGGACACTTCCTTATTCTCTAAATTATGCTGTTTTTAAAAAATCCTGATTCATTTATATGAGCTAATTAAATGAGGTATTGGGAAATAATACTTGAACCCTATTTCAGGGGTTCCCTCAAGACCACCCTCAGGATCAATAATTTGCAAGGACTCACAGAACTCAAAAAGCTGTCATACTCATGGCTACAGCTATGGTCCCTGAAAACAGGAACCCAGTTAATGATTTATATAAATCACCAAGTATCATTCAATAATTTTATTAATCGGGGGTGAGTCTCAAATGTTATAAAGCCAGTGATTCCCAAGATATGTACATAATACAGATGGCCAAACATGTGGACTTTCCAACATTTGAAATACTTAATAAAAACATATATCAAAAAAACTCACAAAAACATATGTCAACATAAGAACTTCTACAAAATTGTTCATAGCAGCATTATTTATAATAGCTAAAAAGTAGAGACAACCCAATGTCTATCACCTGATGAATGAATAAATAAAATGCAGTATGTCCAGACAATGGAGTATTATTCAGCAATAAAAAGTAATAAGTCCTGATACATGTTACATTATGGAAGAACCTTGAAAACGTTATGCTAAGTAAAGAAGCCAATCACAAAAGGCCACATGTTATATTGTTACATTTGTATGAAATGTCCAGAATAGACAAATCCATAGAGACAGAAAGTAGATTAGTGGTTATCTAGGGCTGTGGGGTAGAAGGGGGTATGTGGGGCAGGGAGTGACTACAAATGGGCATGAGGAATCTTTTAGAGTAATATAAATATTCTAAAACTGGCTTATGGTGATGGCTATACAGGTCTGTAAATTTACTGAAAGCCAATGAATTGTATACTTAAAATGGATGAATTTTATGGAGTGTAAATTATATCTCAATAAAGCTACTGAAGAATAAAATAAATAATATGTGTTCATATACTGCTAATAAACATGAGTCACTGGAAGATTCCAGGGACTAGGGCACTAAATGTATCAGGTGGTGGTATTTCATAACTGATACCAGCAGATTAATATAAGGGAAATAGGGCCATCTCCTTTACGTTGATTTGATGATATTTTACTGAAAAGTCTTCCTAGAAAATACACTTACCTGTACCAGTCCATACAAAAACTTGAGTAGGCATGGGCCAGAAAATTGAGGCTTTTCATCCTTAGTATATTAAAAAAAAAGATATGAACACCTGAGTCCCCAGATGATTAATTAAAAAGTTTTGGTATCATTCTAATTGTATAGGTCCATTTTATCCCCATTTTAAGATGTGATCATTGCAAAGCACTTATGATAATTTGAACCAGGCACATATAATGGATCTGTTGATCGGTTCCTCTTGAATAATGGTAAAGATTATGCCTATAGTAGAATAAAAACCAGAGGCCTACCCATTTATTCATAAGCTAATATGTCAAATTATTTGTTTTCAGTACACCACCAATAATAGATCAGCTGGTAGTTACTATACATAGTAACATTTTATTCTTGGTTGCAGACCTATTTGGAGAAGAAGAATTACTCTCAATTTATATAATGCCATTTGTAGCAAGGATATTTTAAGATCAGAGTGAGCTGCCGCCATTTTATAGCGCCCAATGTGGATATGGAAACCAGCCCCCAATGTAGCAAGAAGTATCAAACCTGAAGTCTACCTCTCTATTCACCTGCAAGAAAACTAGGTTAGTTCATGGAAAACACCCTTTCAGGGAGGGGGAGACAAGAAGGTCACTTCCTAGTCAGTCAAACTACTCATTAATAAACATACATATATTTTTCTGTAGTTAAGATACCCAGTTATACAACTTTACTATAGACAGGTGTCCTTTCAAGACATGATACTTTTTCTTTTTCTTTATCCAGCTCCAAGTGATACAATGACCAAGTTGATCTTGACACTAATCAGTATCTTGTGGATGTTTATTGTGATTTTAAACAAAAATAACAGGACAATAATGTGTTTGAGACCCAGTACACACCCAAGTCTCCTGTGAGGTAATATATAACAAATCCAGGACTCCCCCCTTTCATATACTGTCTATCCACTTATGCTGACTTTATTAAACAGACTCTGCCTGTCAGAATATGGTCTATTTCAAGCTGGTATGTTAAATTAGTTGTTTCCAGCACAATATAAAATTATAAACTGATGGGAACCTATACTGACAAACACAGATATTATCTGATTTAGGGCAGTTTTACTCAGTGTACTGTAAAGTTCTATAATAAGAGTTTCATGGAAGGTGTAGTGTCTAGGGATTAACCCTGAAATGAATATTAGTCATTGAAAGTACTTCTAAGGTCAACACAACTCTATGGATGGAGAGAGATAGCCCTAGGGTTAACTGGATGGACACAGCAAAAGAATATCAAGATTTGGCTATGGCTAACTTACCACTTAATAAATGATAAAACTGAAATATTCAAAATACAACCTAAGGTGTGGAATGTCACAGGAATATCCTGGCAGAAACAGAACCTTACACAGGGATGTATTAGAGAAAATAACAGCAGGAATTAAGACATCTTCCACTGTTAAAGGGGGCTTATACCAAAAACGATAGACAAATAAAGGAAGAAATAAAATATAACTGTTATTCCCAGAAACAATGATTTCCTGGCATAGTGGGAATATTTCTTGGGTGTTATAGACTGTGACAATATTGAAATCTACCTGAGCCCTGTGATTACAAATGCCCCCCTTATGTACCTAGGACAAGGCCACACAGAAACACAGCAAGTTCCCATTCTTTACCTCATAAGCAATTCATTGAACTGTTCTGTCTAGTGATCAAGAGGGACAAAATGTGTGTTAACCAAACTTTCGTTAAGATTCACTCCTTTGGGCGCCTGGGTGGCTCAGTTGGTTAAGCGACTGCCTTCGGCTCAGGTCATGATCCTGGAGTCCCTGGATCGAGTCCCACATCGGGCTTCCTGCTCTGCAGGGAGTCTGCTTCTCCCTCCGACCCTCCCCCCTCTCATGTGCTCTCTCTCATTCTCTCTCTCTCAAATAAATAAATAAAATCTTTAAAAAAAAAAAAAAAAGATTCACTCCTTTCCCCAGGACCTTGAATGTTGGTCCACCCACAGTCTGAGCCAGCATACAACCTTAACAGCCCCTTCTGAGAATAGGCTGACCTTAGTGTAAAACATTCTCTGATCTACTGTCTGATCATGCCCCACTCACATTCATCTGCTTCCCTGCACCTGGTTCTTTCTAGACCTTTTTATTCCTTCCTATAAAATAACAGTCCTTCTCTGCCTGACCCCTTAGACATTTGCAGATCTCATGGTCAAAGCCTTCTCGCAATAGTCCCCTTCCCCCCTTGTAATAATTGTTTCAAATATAACCTCCTCTTATCTAAGTCCAGATATGTTTTTTATTTGATAGCTGTTAAAAAATTCCCTGCCTCCCGAGCAAGAGGAACTGGTACCAATTGACCAGCTAGATTTCAGAACTTCTATGAGCCAGTAAATGTTTAGTATTTTCTGCCTCCCATTCTATCCCTTATGGGGAAGACAGTGTCTATTATGATTATTATGATCTTGTCTTGACACTGTATGTTCGGTGTGTGGAGGGAAGGTTACTTGTTTGAATTTACAGGTCTCTAGATTTGAGAATATGCAATCAAGGAACTTCATCTGCACCTGGATGAGATTTAGATAAAAAGATTCCAGGCTCAGACCTAAGCCCAAGACCTTGATGGGATGAGATGCCTTGCAGGAAGGATATGAATCACAAGGAGAAAGATGGCAAACTGGTAGACTGTTACATTGGTGGTCTCCTATCAACCACACCTCTTGGTACTCCTACCATTTTCTAGCGTTTTCCCACATTGATTCTGGTCTTGGTCAGGCAACTTGCTTCGGTTAATGGGAGATGTGTTAGTTTCCAGGGTTGCTGTAACAAAGTACCACAAACTGGTTGACCTAAAACAGAAATTTATTCTCTCACAGAAACAAGGTGTCAATAGGGCCATGCTCTCTCTGAAAGCTCTAGGGAAGAATTCTTTCTTGCCTCTTGCTTTTTTTAAATATGTGGAACATAAGGAATAGCATGGAGGACATTAGGGGAAGGAAGGGAAAAATGAAGGGGATGGAAATCAGAGGGGGAGAAGAACCATGAGAAACTATGGACTACGGGAAACAAACTGAGGGTTTCAGAGGGGAGGGGGGTGGGGGATGGGTTAGCCCAGTGATGGGTATTAAGGGGAGCATGTATTGCATGGAGCACTGTCATACCCAAACAGTGAACCATGGAACACTACATCAAAAACTAATGATGTACTGTATGGTGACTAACATAATAAAAAAATAAAAATAAATTTTAAAAAAAGATTTTATTTATTTATTTGAGAGAGAGTATGTGTGAGTATGCAAGCAGTGGGGGGTCATGGGGAGGAGCAGAGAGAGAAGGAAGAGAGAATTCCAAGCAAACTCCATGCTGAGCATGGAGCCCAATGCAGGACTCGATCTCAAGACCTGAGATCATGACCTAAGTGGAAATCAAGAGTCAGATGCTTAACCGACTGAGCCACCCAGGCGCCCCTTTGCTTGCCTCTTTCTAGCTTCTTAGCTCCCTGCAATCACTGGAATTCCTTGTCTTATAGCTGCACCAGTCCAATCTCTGTCTTCACATGGTATTCTCCTCTGGGTGTCTCTGTGTCTTTTTCTCTTTCTAAGGACACCAGTAATTTGATTCAGGGCCCACCCTAATCAAGTATGAGCTCATCTTAACTTGATTACATCTGCCAAAGATCCTAGCTCCAAATAAGGTCATAGTCACAGGTTCCAGATGGACATGAATTTTAGGAAAACACTGTTTAATCTTGCTATCACGAGAGAGAGGCATGTGAAAAAACCTGGGAGATGAGATACCTTATGGAGAGAGAGGCCACATGGAGGAAAAATGAAGGAACTCCAGATAATTATCAATACCATGGTTCCAGATATATGAAAGAAATCTTGGCTCTTCTAAGTTTAGCCCAACCACCAGCTAAAAACAGTTGAATGAGAGACCAAGAGACCCCAGCTGATACTATATAGAGCAGAAGAACTGCCTAGTCAACCTACAGAATCATGAGAAATAATAAATAGTTGTTGCTTTACACATCAACAGATAACTGAAATGATGGGTAACTTTACGGAATTAGCATGCTAGGTATTGTAAAATGACCCAAAGGAATCAAAACTGATTGGAGACATAGAGACACATGCTTAGTAAGTTATGGTCAAATGCTATTTGAGAGGTAATTAAAGGTAAGGAAGGACTGAACATTTATGGGGCTTTTCCAGTGAAAACTGTGTTCTGAGATAACCAAGTTTGCTAGATAGAATTCTAAGAATGACCCCCAATGGGTGGAACCTGTAAATATGATGAGGTATCACTCCCATGATTATGTTACCTTATATGACAAAGAGATTATTCCCATTTGTCTAAGCATGCAAACTTTTTAGAAACAAAGTTTTCTCTGGATATTGTCAGAAGAGGAAGTCAGAGAGATTTTAATTATGAGAATGACTTGATACAGGGAACATCTAGGAGTAGAGAGTTGGCCTCCAGCTGGCAGCTAGCAAGAAAAATGGGACTTCGGACTATAACTGCAAGGAACTAGATTCTGCCAACTCAAATGACCTTGGAAGCAAATTCTTCTCTAGAGCTTCCATATAAGAGCACACCTCATTCAACACTGTGACTTCAGCCTTATAAGCAGAGAACCCAGTTGAGCCCACTTGGATTTCTGAGCTATATAAATGTGAGCTAATAAATGTGTGTTGTTTTAAACCACTAAGTGTGTGGTAATTTGTCACACAGCAATAGAAAACTAACACACCAAAGAACCCGAATTGATGGGGAAACATTTCATTTTGCAGAAAACAACCAGCTAATATTGGAATATCACCATATACAATCCCTAATGAGATTATGGGCAAGGGTTTTCAAGTGATACTAAGGGAATGGATATTAGGAGATTGGACAGTTGTGTTGTGCCAGGTAACACCACACGGATTGCTTTCTAGCCATAAGTAGAGAAGCAATGGAGGAATCAGGCTTTTATCATGTAGCCAATCTCAGCATGACTAATAGCACACTCAGGTAACATAATATAAAATACACAGCATCACTTGTGTTCTCATGCTGGTAAGGATATTCAATTTGAGTTTAATTATGAAGGATAGAGCAATGACCTAAATCACAAGAAGATGGCAAAACAAATTTAAAATATGGGACATTTAACAGAAAAAATTACACGGAATTTTCAGCAAGTCAAAACATTCTCACAAAAGCAACTGTCGAAAAAATTTTTTTTAAATTGAGGCAAAGCTATGCAACTTGTGATTTCGAATAAATATTAGTTAGTTCACACTGAACCTGTTACAAAGAGCACGTTTGTGATAACTGAGGTTGGATATTATTTTTATCCTTGGTCTGTAAATACCTAGTTCTAAGAACCTGGCTATCTAATAACTTCAGAGCAGTGTCTCAAGTCTAGACACTGATAGTCTTTTGACTCTCCATGTGATGGAGTTCACAGTGAAGAGTCAGACTCCAGTCCAAAATCCTATGTGTGATCCTTCATGCCCAACCATATGCAATTTAAAAAGCTTTACCTTAAAAAAAAGAAAAACTTTACCTAGCAGACCTCATGGGGAAAAGCTGCCTTCCCCATACGAGACTTGTTGTACAGTCTGGAGGGAGTTACCATCAAGGACTCAGGCCTCCTGGCAGCTCATGCTCTTACGCATATCTGCATTCCCAGACTAAGTGCCTTTACTGGAGGGCCTCTGTATCAGTGGCCCCTGGTTGAAGCCTCTCTCAGACACCACTGCTAAGACCACATTTTTCTTCAATCTGACTCAGTACTCAGGCCTTTTCCACTACTAGACTTTCCCTTCTACCTCTCCTAAGCCTTTTTTGAAAAGATTTATTTATTTAGTTAGTTATTTGAGAGAGAGAGCGAGAGTGCGAGCGCATGCACACAGGCCCTCGCACAGCAGGGGTGGAAAGGGGAGGGGCAGAGGGAAAGGAAGAAGCTGACTCCCCACTCAGCAGGGAGCCTGACATGGGGCTCAGTCCCAGGACCCTGAGATCATGACTTGAGCTGAAAGCAGATGCTTAACCGACTGAGCCACACAGGCATCCCTCTCCTAAGCCTTTTGAGTTGATTGAAGGCAGGAGCCTTTTGTTCAGGCCTCCCTCACTAGTGATATTATTCCTCCTGTCTGTGCTGATACATCTGATCTTCACTCAGCGTTGTTCCATGGGGAAAACTGAAAGACTAGGGAAGCTGGCATGTTATGGACTGAATTTTATTCCCCAAAAACTCGTATGTTGAAGTCCTCTCCCTCAGTACCTGAGAATGAGACCTTATTTGGAGATAGGGTCTTTAAAGAGGTAATCAAGTTAAAATGAGGTGAGTAGGGTGGCCCTTATTCCAATGCGACTGATGTCTTTGTAAAAAGTGGAAATTTGGACACAGACACACACACAGGAAGAATGCCATGTGAGGATGAATGCCATGTGAGGATGAATGCATTGATTAGTTTGATATGTGTACAAGCCAAATAACACCAAAGATTTCAGTGAAACCACAAGAAGAAAGAGGCATGAAACAAATCTTTCCCTCACGGCCCTCAGAAGGAACCAACCCTGCTGACCACTTGCTCTTGGACTTCTGGCCTCTGGAACTGGGAGACAATAAATTTCTGTTGTTCAAACCACCCAGTATGTGATACTATATTACAGCAGCCCTAGAAAACTAATACGTGGCACTCTCTGGCCTCTTGCTTACACTATCACAGTAAGTGAATAAAGGCTAATTGTTACTTTCATTCTGGCTTGTTGTTTTAATTGACCACCTCGACCCCTGGCAACTAAGCCTTCTCTAGCTGAGCTATTGATTCTGTATTTCCTGACTGACTATAAAGACAGCTACTCTTGCCATGTGAGTACTACTGCATCCACCAGTGAGTGATAGCCACCATGCAAGGAGAAAGCAGAGTGCCTAAAGGCAGAAATGGGCTTACTCTGAGCTACATACTTAGGTTATGTGGCTGTCTCTAGGCCTGCTTGTTTACAGAAGTTTGTGCAGTTGTCAGAATTTTGTCAAGGATTTCTTTTCCTTGTAATATGTCACTTGTTAAGGAGGCTTGACAGGAGGGGAGTATGGTAAGGAGAAATGTATAACCTTCATTCTCTCAAAATACTAGAGGCTACCTAAATATTTACTAAAAGAACCTGTGAACTGGGGCGCCTGGGTGGCTCAGTCAGTTGAGTGTCTGACTCTTGGTTTCGGCCCAGGTCATGATCTCAGGGACATGAGATTAAGCCCCATGTTGGGCTTGGCGCTCAATGCAGAGTCTGCTTGAGATATTCTCTCTCTCTCTCTCAAATAAATAAATCTTTAAAAAAAAAAGGACTTGCGAACTGGTGAATAGTCAAATTGGCCTAGGTCATACAAACTTGCATTTAAACATTTTTATTTGAATGATTTACTTCTCCTCAAATATCTTGCATTCAAAATTAATGACCCTTAAGTTGTAATTGGCATAATCTATTCTTTCTTTAGACTTTTATCTCTGAAAATTCTTCTCACCTTCTGTGTGATCCCCCAGAGGGTCCCACTTCCACCTCTGATAAAGACCATATATGTAAGGTTCCCACAACAGTTTTTAAAAAAAACATTACCCAAAGATCTAGCTCTTTTCTGAGATTTCTTTACAAACAAGAAACCCCAACGATGTGTTACTAACACTGTCACAGTGGGAATCAAGGAATCTGGATTTTAGTTCTTGCTCTGCCGCAGGACTACAGCGTGACCTTGGGTAAACTAATTAAACATTCCTTATCTTTTTTTTTTTTTAATGAGAAGCTCCCCTTCAACTTTATTACTCCCACGGAAAGGGTCCAGTGCAAAGCAGATGCGCTTCAGCCCACACAGAAGTGCACTATGTACCCACAACTCAGACTGATTTTAGAAACTTGGTTATTTCCCCTGAGGGGGTGCACCATTCCTGGAAGTACTGCAATACCAGGTCGATGTGTGGAGTGGATGGACCAAGCTCTATTCTATCTCCCTGCTCCAAAAATCCATTTAATATATTGTCCTCGGATAGAGGACATATCAGATATTAAACTGAAAAGAACAGATACCACACTTGATCTTAGCCAAAAGGCCTAGAAGTGATTAAATAGTCCTTATCTTTAAAGTAAATTACACTTATTTTTCAGCTTTATTGAGGTATATTTGACAAAAATTATGCAATATTTAAAGTGTACAATGTGATGATTTGATATACATTGAAATTACACCTAATTTTTATTATGTGGTTTTCTTTTTCAAATTGTTTTTATTATGTAGAAACCTACTTATAATACTGGAGAGTAAACAGGGCTAGTATGATGCTTTGACTTTATAGACAAGGACAATGAGTTACAGGTTAGGTAACCAGCCCCAAACCATACAAGTGTGGTAGATATAGAGTTCAATCACAGGCCTGAGTATGTTAAAACATACTCTCGGGTTTCATCCAGCTCTGTAATTCTAGGATTCAATAAATGAGGGCTTATTAAATAAAAAAAAAAATAGATGGCGATATACTGCCAAAACCTGGATCTCTCCTGGAAATGGAATATGTGTAAGGATAAGTCATGTGTACCAAAAGTAGAATATTTACACAGCATATTATTTTACCACATGCAGGAATATTTTGTATTTATACTCACTGGTATATGAAAAGCAAGAAAAAATTCTAAAAAATAAAGAGAAATGGTCTCCCTCTCTTTTAGTTTCCCCTTTTAAAAGTGACTCCAGGGGTGCCTGGCTGGCTCAGTCAGTGGAGCATGCAACTCTTGATCTCTAGGTTATAAATTTGAGCCCCAGGTTCAGTGTAGAGATTACTTAAAAATAAAATCTTTTTTTTTAAAGAAGTGACTTGACATCAAATCTTAATATAACAAACAGTATTATAATATTACCCTATAACAAAACAAATGCCAAAGCTTCCATTGACATACACTAATATCAAGCAATTTTGAATACAACAAGCTCCTAGTACACAAGAGGAGAACTGACAATCTCTTGGAGTTATTTCCAACAAAACTTGACCAGTGGATAGATATATTCCCTAGCATGCCACAAATCAAAAGCAATAAGGATGATAATTAAATTTCAGTCACTACTAGGAGAACCTAAGATTAATGGTAAAACAACTCCTATTAATTCATGTAGCTATGTGCCGTGTAAGATAACCTGTGAATTTCAGAGTCATCTGTAGACAAGGCTAAATGGCAAATCAAATTATAATACCCAATCCCTACCAATATCACCTGAAAGTTTCAGAGAGAATATACTGAATAAGAATAAATTACTCCTATTCATTAGGCTTGAGGAGTCCAGATCCAGGCCCAGATCCCATGTGTGATCTTTCAGGCCTGACCACAGGAAATTACAAAGCTTTACCTGGCAGGCCTCATGGGAGAAAGCTGCACTTCCTATACCACACTGTACATGATCAGTGCTGTTAAAAAGAAAATCACAGGCCCCAAATGGTATCACTTAGGTTAAGGCCCTAAGTAGTAAACCAAGCTTAATACCTAAACTATAGTTTCAACCCCCTCCCGAAATGTAACCTTTAACCAGTCAACATGGGAATTTCCTGGTCAGCACTAGGAAATTTACTGATAACCCTCTTCTGTTCCCTTTAGGAGGGAGACCTTACCTAAAACAATGGATTCTTTGCTAATAATTTCCTTTATACCACTCCCTCTACCTTTAAAAGCCTTTCCTTTTCTGCAGCCCTTTGGACCTCCCCTCTATTTGCTAGATGGGATGTTAGCTGATTCATGAGTCAATTAATAATGCAAATTAGATCCTTCTAATTAACTTCGTTGAGTTTTTATTATTTAACAGTACCCTGCAAGTTACTGGAGGGAGTTGCAGTCAAGGACGCAGGACCTCCTGCTCCAGCCATGCTCATATACATATCTGCATTCCCAGGTGCCTCCAGTGAGACGTCCTTATTGATGACCTCGAGTGATGCACTTTTCCCTTCTCTGACTTAGCACTCTTCCACTCCTGCCTTCCCCCCCTCCTTGCCACCAGCAACCTGCATCTATCTTTTTAAAGATTTTATTTTTTTTAAGATTTTTATTTATTTATCTGACAGATAGAGAGACAGCGAGAGAGGAAACACAAGCAGGAGGAGTGGGAGAGGGAGAAGCAGGCTTCCCGCCGAGCAGGGAGCCCGATGCGGGGCTCGATCCCAGGACCCTGGGATCATGACCTGAACCAAAGGCAGACGCTTAACGACTGAGCCACCCAGGCGCCCCTTAAAGATTTTATTTTTAAGTAATTTCTACACCCAACGTGGGGCTCGAACCCACAACCCTGACATCAAGACTTGCACACTCCACTGAGCCAGCCAGGTGCCCCAACAACCTATATCTATTGAAAGGAAGGTACCTTTTGTTCAGGGGTCCTCAGCAATGAGATAATCTCCCCTATTTGCACTTAATGTCATCTAATTCTTGTTCAGTGCCACTCTGTGGGGAAAAATGAAACACTTAGAAGCTGGCACCTTTTTTTCTCTCCTGATTGTTACTTTCAGTTTGGCATGTTGTCCCAGTTGACCAATGACAACCTCAACACTGGGCAAGCTGACAAATTGTTCTAGTGATCATGATGGTCAATTGAGGACAATGCCATTCTGAAAGAGAAAAATGACTTAGGGTCCCATGGGACACTCTTAAGGAGTACTACAGAATTGTTTGCAAGACAGTAAAGTCCTTGGTCTTGGGAAGAGCTAGTGGATTGTTTACAGAAGCTTTTTGCTTTTGAGGAGGTCCTTCTCTTTAGATGGATGAGCTCACCAGTGGATGGGTCAAATTAGCAATTCAACAGCGGGACTCTAAACAAGCTGGGGAAACAGTTCCCTAGCTACTGCTTAAGATCCTCTGGCAATGGGACAAGAGATCGTCAGATGCCCCAGAAGCTGACTTGTGCCCAATTACTACTGTTAATTTGAAGTAGGTCCCTGGTGCCAATAAATGCCATGTGTCACAGTTGGAAAAAAAAAATATCTTCCTTAAGAATCACTTCACCCAGCAGCCTAAAGACCCCTTAGAGACTTCGTTAGTTCACCTCCATGATAAAGAACATAACCTTACTAAAGTCAGTGAGAGACAGTGGTGCCCTCTCTTTCAGACCCTCCTCCAGATTGCCCTGACCGCAGTCACCAGCAAGATAGCAGGGCATAAGCATCAGAGACAGTGGTGCTACCTCCATGTTGTCGGGCTTCCAGAGAAGCCCACACTGCACTCACAATTCTATGCAACAATCACCACCATCTATTTCCAAAACTTTTTCACTCTAAGTCACTTTTATTATTTTATATGTCTTTCCAGCTTTATTTAGATGTAATTAACATGTAACTGCGTAAGTTTAAGGTGTACAACATGATGACATGATACACATACATACTGTAAAATAGTTACCATAAAAGTGTTAGTAAACACCTACATCACCTCATAATTACTATTACTTTTTTGTAATAACATTAAAGATCTAATCTTTTAGCAACTTTCAAATATACAATATTATTAACTATAGCCACGATGTTCTACATTAGAGCTTAAGAACTTATTCCTATTATAACTGGAAGTTTGTACCTCTTGCCTACACCTATCCATTTCACCCCCCTCCAGTTCCTAGGCACCACCATTCTACTCTCCATTTAGAAGTTTGGCCTTTTCAGATTTCACACATAAGTGAGATCATACAGTATCTGTCTTTCTCTGACTTATTTCACTTAGCATAATACCCTCAATGTTCATCCATGTTATAGCAAATGCAGGATTTTCTTCTTTCTCATGGCTGAATGTTCCATTGTATGTAGGTGTGTGTGTGTGTGTGTGTGTGTGTGTGTGTGTGTGTGTATACACCACATTTTCTTTATCCATTGACAGACACTTAGGTTGTTTCCACGTCTTGGCTGTTGTGAATACTGCTGCGATGAACATGGAGCACAGATATCTCCTGGAGATCCTGATTTCATTTTCTTCAAGATGTATACCCAGAAGTGGGATTGCTGGATCATATGGTAGTTATATTTTTAATTTTTGAGTAATTTTTTTTTAATTTTTTTAAAGATTTTATTTATTTGACAGAGAGAGAGAGGGAACACAACCAGGGGGATTGGGAGAGGGAGAAGCAGGCTTCCGGCTGAGCAGGGAGCCCGACGCGGGGCTCGATCCCAGGACCCTGGGATCATGACCTGAGCCGAAGGCAGATGCTTAATGACTGAGCCACCCAGGCGCCCCTGAGTAATTCCAATATTATTTCCCATAAGGGTTATGCCAACTGACATTCCCACAAATAGTGCACAGGGATTCCCTTTTCTCCACATCCTTGACAACACTTATTATCTTCTTTTTTAAAAAATTAATAATAGCCATCTTAACAGGTGTGAGGTGATAGCTCACTGTAGTTTTGAATTACATTTTCCTGATGATTAATGATGTTGAGCATCTTTTTGTGTACATGTTGGCTATTTGTACGTCTTCTTTGGGAAAATGTCTATTCAGGTCCTCTGCTCATTTTTTAATTGGACTATTTGTTTTTTGATATGAGTTGTATGAGTTCCTCATATATTTTGGATATTAACCCATTATCAGATAAATGGTTATCTTTTCATTTTATTGACTGCTTCTTTTGCTGTGCAGAAGCTTTTTAGTTTGATGTAGTCCCAGTTATTGATTTTGTTTTCGTTCTTTGTGCTTTTGGTGTCATATCCAAAAAATCATTGCCATGACCAACATCAAAGAGATTTTCTCGTAAGCTTTCTTCTAGAAGTTTTATGGTTTCAGGTCTTACATTTAAGTTTTTATCCATTTTAAGCTAATATTTGTAAATAGTGTCAGGGGTCTAATTTCATTCTTTTGCATGTGATTATCCAGTTTCCCCAGAACCATTTATTGAAGAAACTATCTTTTCTCCATTGAGTATTCTTGGCTCCCTTGTGAAATATTAGCTATCTATGTGTGGGTTTATTTATGGGCACTGAATTCTGTTCCATTTGTCCGTGAGTCTACTTTTATGTCAGTACCATACCATTTTGATTACTAGAGCTTTATACTATAGTTTGGAATCAGGAAGTGTGATGCCTCTAGCTTTGTTCTTTTTCAAGCTGGCTTTGTCTATTTGGGTGTTCGTGGTCCCATACAAATTTTAGAATTGTTCTTTTCTATTTCAGTGAAAAATGCCACTGGAAATTTGGTAGGGATTGCACTGAATCTACAGATGGCTAATATTAAAGCTTCCAATCCATGAACATGGGGTATATTTGCATTTATTTCTATCTCCTTCAATTACTCTCATCAAAGTCTTACAGTTTTCATTATACAGATCTTTCAACCCCTTGGTTAAATTTAAATTCCTAAGTATTTTATTGTTTTTGATGCTAATGTAAATGTGATTGTTTTTTTTTTCCATCTATTTTCAGATATTTCATTGTTACTATATGGAAACACAACTGATATCTGTATGTCAATTTTGTATCCTACAACTTTACTAAATTTGTTTATTCTAACAGATTTTTTTGGTGGAGTCTTTGGGATTTTCTATATGTAAGAAAATATCATCTGCAAAAAGACAATTTTCTTCCTTTCTTATTTATTTACCTTTTATTTTGTTTTCTTGACTAAGGGCTTTGGTTAGTACTTCCCATACGATATTGAATAGGAGTGGTGAGTGAGCACCCTTTCTTGATCTTTATCTTACAGGAAAAGCCTTCAACCTTTCATCCTTGAGTATGATGATAGCTGTGGGTTTGTCATATAAAACATTTACCATCTTGAAGTATTTTCCTTCTTTACCCAATTTGTTGAGAGTTTTTACATAAAGGTTGTTTAATTTTGTTGAGAGTTTTTACATAAAAGGTTGTTGAATTTTGTCAAATGCTTTTTCAGCATCTATTGAAATGATCATGTTGCTTTTATGTTTCTTTGTATTAATGTGATGCATCACATTTATTGATGTCCATATGTTGAACCATCCTTGAATCCCAGGGATAAATCCCACTTGATCTTGGTGTATGATCCTTTTAATGTGTTGCTTAATTCACTTTGTTAGTATTTTGTTGAGAGTTTCTGCATCTATATTCTTCAAGGATATTGGCCTCTGGTTTTCTTTTTTTGTAGTATCTTCATCTGGCTTTGGTATAAAAGTAATACTGGTCTTATAAAATGAGTTTGGGTGTTCTCCTCTCCTCAATTTTTTCAAAGAGTTTGAGAAGGATCAGTGTTAATTTTTGTTTAAATGTTTGCTAGAACTCTTCAGCAAAACCATTTGGTTCTGGGCTTTTGTTTGTTGGTAAGTTTTTGATTACTGCTTCAATGTCCTTAGTTGAAGGTCTGTTCACATTTTCCACATCTTCATGATTCAGTCTTGGTAGGTTGTATATTTCTAGGAATTTATCCATTTATTCTAGGTTACCCAATTTGTTGCCCTATAATTGTTCTACTAGTCTCTTATGATCCTTTGTGTTTTTGTGGTATCAAATGTAATGCCTTCTTTTTCATTTCTGATTGTATTTGAATATTTTTTTTCTTAGTTGATCTAAAAGTTTGTCAATTTCGTTTACTATTTCAAAAAACCAGCCTTCTGAGTTTGATGATCTTTCCTAATGTTTCTATGGTTTTACTTCATTAATTTCTGCTTTGACCTTTGTTATTTCCTTCATTCTGCTAATTAGGACTTAATTTGTTCTTCTTTTTCTAGTTCTTGGAGTTGTAAAGTTAGATTATTTGAGATCTTCCTATATTCCTAATATATGCATTTATCACTATAAAATTCCCTCTAAGAACCGATTTTGCAGCATCCCAGACATTTTGTTCTGTTGTTTCCATTTTCACTTAAGTTCCTTTTTTTGAATTAAAAAAAATTTTTTTTGAATTTTGTTTAAATTTTAAGTAGGCTCCATACCCAATGTGGGGCTTGAACTCATGACCCTGAGATCAAGAGTTGCATGCTCTAGTGACTGAACCAGCCAGGCACCCCCGATTTAAAAAACTTATAAATTTCCCTAACTCATTGATTGTTCAGGAGTGTGTTATTTAGTTCCTAAATGCTTTTCAATTTCCCAAATTTCCTCTTGTTATTGATTTCTAGTTTTGTATCACTGTGTTCAGCAAAGATACTTTATAATTTTAATGTTCTTAAATATGCTAAGGCTTGTTTTGTGACCTAACATATGATCTAGTCTGGAGAATGTTCTTTGTCCGCTTGAGAAGAATGTGTATACTGTTGCTGTGGGATGAAATGTTTTATATATGTCTATTCGTCCCATTTGGTCTAAAATATAGTTCAAGTCAGGGCCCCTGAGTGGCTCACTTGGTTAGTGTCTGACTCCTGATTTCAGGTTAGGTCATGATTTCATGGTCCTGGGATCGGAGTCTGCTTATCCCTCTCCCTCTGCTTGTCCCTCTCACTCTCCCTCTGTGCTCTTTCCCTCTCTCTCAAATAAATAAATAAATACAATCTTAAAAGCAAAACAACTCTTTAAAAATAAATAAATAACTATAGTTCAAGTCCAATGTCTCCTTACTGATTTTCTGTCTAAATGATCTATTGTTGAAAGTGGGTTATCAAAGTCACTTACTATTATTGTATTGTTGTCTATTTCTCCCTTCAGATCTGTTAGTATTTACTTAATATATTTAGATATTCCAACATTAGGTGCATATATATATTTACAATTGTTATATTCTTCTGATGAATTGACCCCTTTATCATTATATAATAACCTTTGCGTCTTATTACAGCTTTTAAGTTAAAGTTTATTTTGTCTGATTGTAAGTTAAGCTACCACTGCTCTCTTTTTGTTTCCATTTGCATGGAATAACTTTTTCTATCCCTTCACTTTGAACTTATGTGTGTCTCTAAAGTTTAAGGGAGTCTCTTGGAGGCAGCATATAGTTGGGTCTTGTTTTTTAATCAATTCAACCACTCAATGCCTTTAGATTAGAGAATTAAATCCATTTACATTTAAGGTAATTATTGATAGATAAGGACTTACTAATGCCATCTTATTGTTTTCCGGCTATTTTGTAGTTCTGTTGTTCCTTTCTTTCTCTCTTACTGTCTTCCTTTGTGAATTGATGATTTTCCATAGTGATCTGCTTTCATTCTCTTCTCTTTATCTTTTGTGTATCTACTCTAGGCTTTTGATTGATAGTTACCATGAGGCTTACATAAAACATTCTGGAGGACAGCTTGGCACCAAGCTTCCATCTAGGGTAATGTTCTCAGCCTGGGAGAATGACTGGGCCATCTTGAAAAAGGGCAGGAAGTTGAATGATTACTGTTCCCCCAGCAGATCTCATGAGAAAATTATCAAGTGGCATTCTTCTGGGATTCTTCAAAATCTCTAGGCCATAAATAAAATAGTAAAACCTAGGTTCCCTTTAGTCCCAAATCCTAGTACTATCCTCACTTCTATATTCCCTGACACTACTTACTTCACTGTTGACTTTGGTTCTGTCTTCTTCAGTACACCCCTCCACCTTGATTCCCAATACCTACTTCCCTTCACCGGGGAAAATCAACAATACACTTGGATTATTATGCCTCGGGGATTTACACATAACACATTAAGACTTTCCTCAATTACCCTTTATCTGAAGTAAAGAGAAAATGCCAGGGTTTCCAGGATTGGTGGCTATCGTAAGAGGGGCTTTACACCTCTGCTATAGCATCCCCATTATATAGTAAGACTAAGGAAACAGTGCCTGAACCCCTACCACAGGACTTATCTTCTACAATACCATCTGATCCTTAAAAATCGCCTTTTCCTCTGCCCTGACCTTGGGGCTCCCAAATTACTTTTGCCATTCTTGCTATTCAAGAGTGGCTAGTTAGTACCAAGGTGGACAGTAAGAAGACTATCCTACAAAAATTTGGGATTGTGTGTTTTGGTAGATCTGATGGTTCCCTGAGGGACCAGTTTCTATGCTTGCCTTTCTATTGGCACTTGGACTAAGTGGCTACTCATGGACATTTAAAATGTGAATGTTCCAGGAATGTTACTCAGCCATAAAAAAAAGAATGAAATCTTGCCACTGGCAACAGCATGGATGGGCCTAGAAGGTATAATGCTAAGTGAAATAAGTCAGTCAGAGAAAGATAAACACCATATAATTTCACGCATATGTGGAATTAAAGAAACAAAACAAATGAACAAAAAAAAAGAGACCAAAAAAACAGACTCTTACCACAAAGAACAAACTAGTGGTTGCCAGAAGGAAAGTGGATGGGGGGATGGGTGAAACAGGTGAATGGATTATGAGAACACTAATCTTAAAGAGCATCAAGTAATATATAAAACTGTTGACTCATTGTACTGTACACATGAACCTAATATAACACTGTATGTTAATTGTACTTCAATTTAAAAAAGAATATGAATGTTCTAAAAGCCACCGAAGCATGCATACACTTTAAAATATTTAAAATGGTAAATCTTATGTTTATTTTACTACAAAAATTGTACTGTTTTCAGTGCTTTCTTAAAGCCATGTCATGATGTGTTTTGATTTTTATTCAACAAGCTCTCAATTTTTAGTACATAATAAGTTTTTAAAATTTTTTTAAAGATTTTCTTTTTAAGTAATCTTTACACCCAATGTGGGGCTCGAACTTACAACCCCAAGATCAAGAGTCACATGCTCTACTGACTGACCCAGCCAGGAGACCCTTCAATAAGTTTTTTAAAAGGTTGGGACTGGGGGGAAAGATGGCGGAGGACTAGGGGACCCTATTTCAACTGGTCCCCGGAATTGAGCTGGATATCTACCAGACCACTCTGAGCACCCACGAAACCAGCCTGAGATGTAAGAAGATCTGGATCTCTACAAACAGAATATCGCAGGCAGTTGGTTTTGAGGTATGAAGCCGGGAGCCGTGATTCTGCAGACAGATATCGGAGGATAAATGGCAGCGGGAGGGTACCTGGCCGTGGGGATCCTACACCACCGGTGAGTGACAGCCTCGCGTGCTGGGGACCGGGCACAGACTCGCAGACCGGAAGTGGCGGGGAAAGGACTTTAGGGCAGCCTCCGGGGCGGAAACCCGGAGCGGCGGGGTCACGCGCATGCAAACTGGGAGCGGCTGGCGGTTTTAGAAGCACAAAGGGCAGACACATGCCCGGACCTGGAGGCAGGACTGGGAGCGCTGCAGAGGGGCGCACAACCCAGGACGCTGCAGTTTATAGCAGCACGGACAGAAACGGAGATGGTGTGGCCTGGAGAGCTCACTGAAGAACAGACTGCGATCTCTCTGCTCTGAGGCAGAGGGTTGGAAACGGTCTCTTCTGCTCTGACTCTCGGAAGAGAAGTGGAAAGCCACCAGGGAAAGCCTCCAGAGAACAAAAGCCCCAAAGACTGATTCCCGCTGAGCCCATCCCCCACCACAGGGGGGCAGGGCAACTCCTCCCAAACAGGGTTGCCTGAGTAATAGCACGGCAGGCCCCTCCCGCAGAAGACAGGCTGGGAAAACAAGAGGCCAGCAACACTAAGGTCCCAAGAAAACAGGTGCACCTTGCTTGGGTTCTGGTCAATAATTTGGACTCTATACATTCCCTCAAACACCCATCAACAGAGTGACTAGGAGGAGGAGCCCCCAAAACAGAAAAGACTCAGAGATTATGACTTATGCAGCAGATTTACAAATGGATGCAGATATAACCAAGATGTCGGAGATGGAATTCAGGCTTGCAATTGTGAAGACAATGGCTAGAATGGAGAAATCAATTAATGGCAACATAGAGTCTCTAAGGGCAGAAATGAAAGGTGAATTGGCAGAACTTAAAAATGCTATCAATGAAATCCAATCCAATCTAGATAATCTAACAGCTAGGGTAACTGAGGCAGAAGAGCGAATAAGCGACCTGGAAGACAATTTAATAGATAAAAAGGGAAAAGAGGAGGTCAGGGAAAAACAACTCAGAATCCATGAAAATAGAATCAGAGAAATAAGTGACACCATGAAGCATTCCAATGTCAGAATAATTGGAATCCTGGAGGGAGTGGAGAGAGAGAGAGGACTAGAAGATGTATTTGAGCAAATCGTAGCTGAGAACTTCCCTAATCTGGGGAATGAAACAAACATTCAAGTCCTAGAGGCAGAGAGGACCCCTCCACAAATCAAGGAAAACAGGCCAACACCGTGGCATGTAATAGTAAAACTTGCAAATCTTAGAACCAAGGAAACCATCTTAAGGGCAGTTAGGGGGAAGAGATTCCTTACGTACAGAGGGAGGAACATCAGAATAATGTCAGACCTATCCACAGAGACCTGGCAAGCCAGAAAGGCCTGGCAAGACATGTTCAGGGTACTAAATGAGAAGAACATGCAGCCAAGAATACTTTATCCGGCAAGGCTTTCATTTAGAATGGATGGAGAGACGCAGAGCTTCCACGACTGGCAGAAACTGAAAGAATATGTAACCACTAAGCTGGCTTAGCAAGAAATATTAAGGAGGGTTCTATAAAAGGAGAAAGACCCCAAGAGTGATATACAACAGAAATTTACAGGGACAATCTATAAAAACAACGTCTTCACAGGCAACATTATGACAATTAATTCATATCTTTCAATAATCACTCTCAACGTGAATGGCCTAAATGCTCCCATAAAATGGCACAGGGTTGCGGATTGGATAAAAAGACAGGACCCATCCATATGCTGTCTACAAGAGACTCATTTTGAACCTAAAGATACATCCAGACTGAAAGTGAAGGGATGGAGATCCATCTTCCATGCCAGCGGACCTCAAAAGAAAGCTGGGGTAGCAATTCTTATATCAGACAAATTAGATTTTAAACTAAAGTCTGTAATAAGAGACACAGAAGGACACTATATCATTCTTAAAGGGTCTATCCAACAAGAAGATCTAACAATTGTAAATATCTATGCCCCCAACATGGGAGCAGCAATCTACATAAGCCAACTGTTAACCAAAATAAAGAGTCACATTGATAACAATACGTTAATTGTAGGAGACCTCAATACTCCACTCTCAGCAATAGATAGATCATCTAAGCTTCAATCTCAACAAAGAAACAAGAGCTTTGAATGACACACTGGACTAAATGGACCTCATAGATATATACAGAACATTCCACCCTAAAACAACAGAATACTCAATCTTCTCAAGCACACGTGGAACTTTCTCCAGAAGAGACCACATACTGGATCACATATCAGGTCTCAGCTGATACCAAAAGATTGAGATTATTCCCTGCATATTCTCAGACCACAATGCTTTAAAAGTGGAACTCAATCACAAGAAAAAAATTGGCAGAAATTCAAACACTTGGAAGCTAAAGACCACTCTGCTCAAGAATGTTTGGGTCAACCAGGAAATCAGAGAAGAACTTAAACAATTCATGGAAACCAATGAGAACGAAAACACATCAGTCCAAACCCTATGGGATACTGCAAAGGTGGTCCTAAGGGGGAAATACATAGCCATCCAAGCCTCACTCAAAAAATTAGAAATATCCCGAATTCACCAACTAACTCTACAACTTAAAGAACTAGAGAAAAAGCAACAAATGATGTCTAAGCCACGCATTAGAAGAGAAATAATTAAAATTAGAGCAGAAATCAGTGAATTAGAAACCAGAAACACAGTAGATCAGATCAACGAAACTGGAAGTTGGTTCTTTGAAAGAATTAATAAGATCGATAAACCATGGGCCAGACTTATCCAAGAAAAGAGAAAGGACCCAAATTAATAAAATTATGAATGAAAGGGGAGAGATCACGACTAACACTAAGGAAATAGAAACAATTATTAGAAATTATTATCAAGAACTATATGCCAATAAACTGAGCAATCTGGATGAAATGGAGGCCTTCCTGGAAACCTATAAGCTGCCAAGACTGAAACAGGAAGAAACTGACAACCTGAATAGGCCAATACCCAGTAACGAGATTGAAGCAGTGATCAAAACCTCCCAAAAGTCAAGAGTCCAGGGCCTGATGGATTCCCTGGGGAATTCTACCAAACATTCAAAGAAGAAATAATACCTATTCTACTGAAGCTGTTTCAAAAAATAGAAACAGAAGGAAAACTTCCAAACTCATTCTATGAGGCCAGCCTTACCTTAATCCCCAAACCAGGCAAAGACCCCATCAAAAAGGAGAATTTCAGACTGATATCTCTGATGAATATGGATTCCAAAATCCTCAACAAAATCCTAGCTAATAGGATCCAACAATACATTAAAAAGGATCATCCACCACGACCAAGTGGGATTTATCCCTGGGATGCAAGAGTGGTTCAACATTCGCAAATCAATCAATGTGATAGAACACATTAATAAGAGGAGGGAGAAGAACCATATGGCCCTCTCAATTGATGCAGAAAAAGCATTTGACAAAATACAACATCCTTTCCTGATTAAAACTCTCCAGAGTATAGGGATAGAGGGAACATTCCTCAAGTTCATAAAATCTATCTGTGAAAAACCCACAGTGAATATCATCCTCAATGGGGAAAAGCTGAGAGCCTTTCCTTTAAGATCAGGAACACGTCAAGGGTGCCCACTCTCACCACTGTTGTTCAACATAGTACTAGAAGTCCTCATGACAGCAATCAGACAACAAAAAGAAATAAAAGGTATTCAAACTGGCAAAGAAGAAGTCAAACTCTCTCTTTTCGCAGACGACATGATACTTTATGTGGAAAACCCAAAAGACTCCACCCCCAAATTACTAGAACTCATCCAACAATTCAGTAATGTGGCAGGATACAAAATCAATGCACAGAAATCAGTTGCTTTCTTATACACTAACAACGCAACTGTAGAAAGAGAAATTAGAGAAACAATTCCATTTACAATAGCACCAAAAACCATAAGATACCTCGGAATAAACCTAACCAAAGAGGTAAAGGATCTATACTCTAGGAACTACAAAACACTCATGAAAGAAATTGAAGAAGACACAAAAAGATGGAAAAATATTCCATGCTCATGGATCGGAAGAATAAACATTGTTAAAATGTCTATGCTACCCAGAGCAATCTAGACCTTCAATGCCATCCCGATCAAAATTCCAATGACATTTTTCAAAGTACTGGAACAAACAATCCTAAAATTTGTATGGAATCAGAAAGGACCCCGAATCGCCAAGGAGATGTTGAAAAAGAAAAACAAAGCTGGGGACATCACGTTGCCCGATTTCAAGCTATATTACAAATCAGTGATCACCAAAGACAGCATGGTACTGGCACAAAAACAGACATACAGACCAATGGAACAGAATAGAGAACCCAGATATGGACCCTCAACTCTATGGTCAAATAATCTTTGACAAAGCAGGAAAAAACATGCAGTGGAAAAAAGACAGTCTCTTCAATAAGTGGTGCTGGGAAAATTGGACAGCCACATGCAGAAGAATGAAACTCAACCATTCACAAAGATAAACTCAAAGTGGATGAAAGACCTCAATGTGAGACAGGAATCCATCCAAATCCTAGCGGAGAACATAGGCAGTAACCTCTTTGACATCGGCCACAGCAACTTCTTTCAAGATACATCTCCAAAAGCTAGCGAAACAAAAGCAAAAATGAACTTTTGGGACTTCATCAAGATAAAAAGCTTCTGCACAGCAAAGGAAACAGTCAACAAAACAAAGAGGCAACCCACAGAATGGGAGAAGATATTTGCAAATGACACTACAGATAAAGGGCTGGTATGCAAGATCTATAAAGAACTTCTCAAACTCAACACCCAAAAAACAAATAATCAAGTCAAAACGTGGGCAGAAGAGATGAACAGACACTTCTCTGAAGAAGACATACAAATGGCTAACAGACACATGAAAAAATGTTCATCATCATTAGCCATCAGAGAAATTCAAATCAAAACCACATTGAGATACCACCTTACACCAGTTAGAATGGCCAAAATGGACAGGGAAAGAAACAACAAATGCTGGAGAGGTTGTGGAGAAAGGGGAACCCTCTTACACTGTTGGTGGGAATGCAAGTTGGTACAGCCACTTTGGAAAACAGTGTGGAGGTTCCTCAAAAATTTAAAAATAGAGCTACCCTAGGACCCAGCAATTGCACTCCTGGGTATTGACCCCAAAGACACAGATGTAGTGAAAAGAAGGGCCATATGCACCCCAATGTTCATAGCAGCCATGTCCACAATAGCCAAACTGTGGAAAGAGCCGAGACACCCTTCAACAGAAGAATGGATAAAGATGTGGTCCATATATACAATCGAATATTACTCAGCCATCAGAAAAAATGAATACCCAACTTTTGCATCAACATGGATGGGACTGGAGGAGATTATGCTAAGTGAAATAAGTCAAGCAGAGAAAGTCAATTATCATATGGTTTCACTTATTTGTGGAACATAAGGAATAGCATGGAGGACATTAGGAGAAGGAAGGGAAAAATGGGAGGGGGAATTGGAGGGAGAGATGAACCATGAGAGACTATGGACTCTGAGAAACAAACAGGGTTTTAGAGGGGAGCGGGGAGGGGGGATTGGTTAGCCTGGTGATGGGTATTAAGGAGGGCACGTACTGCATGGAGCACTGGATGTTATATGAAAACAATGAATCATGGATCACCACATCAAAAACCAATGATGTATTGTATGGTGACTAACATAACACAATAAAATTTTTTTAAAAAGGTTATATAGTAAAACAATATGGGAAGATTACACATTTCATCTGAAAATTTTGCTTTTCTTCAATTTCCCAACATAACTTTTCCTATCTGAACCATCCAAATTAAATCAAATTCAGCAAGTAATTTCCAAATGCCAACTTCATCTACTATTGTATAGCTCTGATCCATGGTACCACATAAAACAGGTAGCATACATAACACATGTACACATTTCATAAGCAATGGAATAATGAGAAATCAGGATCATTCAAGCTCTATTTGCACAAATGACCATGATAGGATCATCTACTTGGCAGTCCTTCAAATAAACCAAATAATATATGCAGACAAATTGTTAATGTTAAAACATTACACATAACATTTAACACTGGAACCATGAGAAAATTCTGACAGGACTAGGACCTTTGAAAAATCTATGTGGGAATCAGATACCCAGGAAGCAATCAGAATCAGTGGGACTATAGTACTTTTTAGTAGCACAGAAAATTTCTGATTTTAAATTGACATTGAACTTTCACGTTGGCTTCTGTTGAGAATATATCAATAACTCATCAAGGTATACTGTCTTTCCACAGAAACATATACTACAATGATTCAGAAGAAAAGGAACTAATTAATTTTCACTACTACATATAAACCTTCATTCAGATGAGTCTTAAATGAAGTCCAGAGGTTGTAAGAAAAGTAGGAGAAACAGAAGGAAAATTGGGGACTGCAAATGAACCAATCTCTTGGTTTCCAAAACCACCTTTTAGGTTTGTTTCCTCCCTGGAAATTATTTTTCCTACTAAATTGCATTTAGTAAGCCATAATTAATTGAAATTATTTTTGAAATTATTTTTTCCTACTAAATTACATTTAGTAAGCCATAATTAATTCATGTAATCTGTATTATTACTATTTTCCAGGTTCACTGATGATTCAGATTTTAACCAACAATCCGTAATTTTGAAGGTTTTATAATAATATTATGAAATTACATAAATCACTGTCATGTTTGTGATAAGCTATAAAGTCAAGCAAGCCTGCAGAAACTTATGTACTGCTCACTGATACCAATCATTAGATGTGGCCATCAATCTGTGCTCAAGTCCAAGATTAGTCACCCACTGGGCATGTTTAAGTATTTTGACTCTCACATGGGGCTCTACTCTCCATGACTATTGCACCAACTACCCACCCAGAAATTCCTATGATGTCACCAAGAGCCAATCAGGTGTTCTTTCTCTGATACTGATTTTATGTAAACCAGACAAAAAGTAAAGATATTTGACATTTTGGTTAGCTTGTTCAGCCTCTTGATGGGAATATGTACAACATTCACTAGATTCATAAACTAAAATTGAGAATCTGGATATATTTATAAATGCCAAAGTATATTAACTGTGCAAACATTCTCTAATAAAACATCAGAAAAATCTAAGGAATCTTTTTACTACTATTTGAACAGTAAATTGGTATATCACACACTTGAAAAGAGGAAGTACAATGTGCAAAACAGTCTGCTTAAAAACGAAATGAATGCTCTTTCCACCATCTTTCAGGGCCGCCATAATGGTGTGCACAAATGTCCTGGCAGATGCTCTCAAGAGCATTAACAATGCTGAAAAGAGAGGCAAATTCCAGGTTCTTATTAGGTCATACTCCAAAGTTTATCATCCAGTTTCTAACTGTGATGATGAAACATGGTTACATCGGTGAATTTGAAATCACTGATAATCACAGAGCTGGGAAAACTGTTGTGAACCTCACAGGCAGGTTAAACAAGTGTGGAGTGATCAGCCCCAGATTTGATGTACAACTCAAAGATCTAGAAAAATGGCGGGGTAATCTGCTCCTGTCCCACCAGTTTGATCTCATTGTACTGACAACTTCAGCTGGCATCATGGACCATGAAGAAGCAAGACGAAAAGACATAGGAGGGAAAATCCTGGGATTCTTTTCTCGAGATGTAATACATACATGCAAATAAAATGCCTCAATGGAAAAAAAATGAAATGAATGATAAATGAATAACTTTTACCTACCCTAAAAAAAAGTCATGGCTTTTGCCAATGAGTTTAAGATTACTCTTTTTTAGATACATATCAAGATTTATGAAATTTTTAAAAATTAAAGGTTAAAAACAAATTTATTTGTAAGATTTCATTAAATTATCCACAAATTTCATTAAAATTTTTAAATTTCATAAAAATATCTCAATAATCTTAAGAAATCAACAGTAGTAATTACATTCCCTCCCATCACAAAATTCCCAAATGTATCCATGTGGCTGACTAGCCAAACTAAAAATCTTCGGAAGAAAATTGAAAATTTGCTGAGATAACACAGGAATTTGGGAAAATCCTATTCATAACCTCATGGCGCCCAAGCCTTCTACTTTACTTACACTGATTTAGAATCAGCTAGAAAAATTTTGTGATGTGATGAGTTCTGGGTATTATATGCAACTAATAAATCATTGAACACTATATCAAAAACTAATGATGTACTATATGTTGGCTAATTGAATTTAAATAAAAAATAAAATAAAATAATCTTTTTTACAAAATTCCTTCAAATGCAGCAAACAGCAAAAATCTTATACACAAATGATGCTACCAGTCATACTAACTCCCATTAAACATCCTATTCACTTACACGCCTTTCTTCTCTGGACTGAAATTCAATATCCCAGGGCAAAACTATTTGGTGGTGTCATGGGGGCACATTTTTCATTTGATAAACAGTCTGCCAGGTGCTGATGACACATCAAACAAGCAGATGTTCCCTGCTTACAAAGGGCACAGAGTCTAAATGGGAGAAGATCTACATAAAACTGTGCAAATGTTATATATGGGGGTCCTAAATTGAAAGAGAAGATAGAAGGGGCACCTGACATGTGTTGGGGGTCCCTGGGAAGCAGATTCAGAGACAGAAATTAGCATGCAACAAATTTGTTGGGAATGCTCTCCAAAGCTACACCTGGAGGGTAATAAATGAAGCAGGATTAGGAAGAGGAAGGAGTTGGTCTGTGATAGTCACAGCAAAGGCCTCAGCTCATCTCATGGGGAGCACTAGGGCTAGAATGGCCCTTAAAAGTTTTTTCAAACTGAGGTAAGAAATCTGAGTTTATGTATCCTGGCATCAGCCAGTCACTGGATACAGGGTCCCTCTTCCCCCAGCCACTCAGATAAGATAAACCCTGAGCCCCTGGAGAGGAACTCGCTGAGAACTGCCAGCCACCTATACTCTCAAGAGCTGAGGTGATGAGTATTTCGGTTTTGTAGGCTTTGGGGAGAAAGGGAATTGGGCAATACAACACAGTATCCATTACCACCCACCCTTTGTTTCACTCAGATCTATGTGCTTCATGTTACTTCTGAAAGCAGATCCTTTAGGAATTTCGTGGGCTTTTCCTGAGGGAAGCATCTAAGAGAAAAGTTACCAGAATGAGCCACTGTCCCCATGCTAAAGCTGGTCTCCAGGCCCCATCTATTCTAGATAAAACTTGCCCTCAACTATTAGCTCTCCAAGTCGGTGGATTACCTGATGGGGTGACCCACGACATCATCCTTGATCAGCCTGAGACCCCAGTTATAAGGCTCTTCTCAGGCCATGGCTGATTCACCTGTTCATTCATTGTCAAAACTGGGCAAGTAAGTAGCAAGAGAAATGCAAGTGGATCACCTGGGTGCCAAACATATCCTCTCAGCCTCATTGTCTCCTGATAATCAGAGTCTGTGATTCCTGCCATTTAGTGACTCCTTTCTGTGCCTGCTCACCATTAATGTTTGATGAGAGCCTTGCTATGTGCCCTGGTGGAAGCATTCCCCTCTGGGAACCAAGACTCCTGAACCAGCAGGATCCAGAGCTCTGGAAACAGGAAGGATAAATTCTGAAAGTAGGCCACTGGGAGTGATGGTGAGTTAGGCCACTCCGACTTATACCCCTTGTTTCCTGGACTTATGCATTCTAACTACTGGGAACATAGCACAAGGTACTGGCTGCTATGATCCAAATGTTTGTGTTTCCCCAAAATTGATATATTGAAATCCTAATGCCCAAAGATGATGGTATTAGGTGGGGCCTTTGAGAGGTGCTTAGGTCATGAGGGTGATGCCTCCATGAATGGGATTAGTGCTCTTGTAAAAGAGACTCCAGAGATATCCGAAGTCCCTTCCACCATGACATATCTAGAAGGCAATGGCTATGAACCAGAATAGAGCTCTCACCAGAATGCAACCATGCTGGTGCCTTGATCTTGGACTTCCTAGCATCCAGAACTGTGAGAAATAAAATTCTGTTGTTTATAAGCTACCTAGTCTGTGGAACAGACTAAGACACTGGTGCTTAATTTAGAGTGCATTCTGTGCCCTTGAAGATGATGCCTTATCCCAGCAGAGGATCACCTCTGAGTTGATACCTCAGCTGTCTATTTCCTCACTCTGAGGATGGCAGCATGTCAGTCATGAGTTATGTGACAGGACCAGTAGATCTCATGATTATGTGTCCACTGCTGTACCTCCTTTAGTGTAAAATAAGGCCCTCAGTCTGATGTTCTCACCTCACAGGGTGAGGAACAAATGAGGGTTCTGCCAATGAGCAGGTAAGTCTATTCCAATTACACACTCAGGGGTCAGGAAATAATCATTCTGCAGTAGTTAGGAGGATATTTCAGAAGGAAGGGAAAGTATGAAAAATGTATAATGTCCTGAAACAGCTGGTGGTTTAAGGTAATTACAAGCAGGGCAGTAGGGCCGGAGCACAGGATTTTTGGGGTAGGGGAAAAGTGAAGCGAGAGGTAGAAAAAGGCCAGGTCATGTAGACCACTGAATGGAATGCTAAAGAATTCTGACATTATTTTAAACAACAAAATACTGTGCTGAAATTTACATTTTCTAGTATTTTAAACAGCAAAATACTGTGCTAAAATTTACATTTTCTAAAACTTTACTCTGCAACAACATGAATGTTAGATTGGAGAGGGTAAGACTTGTCAGAAAGACTTGTAAAAGATAGTATATGGGGTGTGAGAAAAAGAGAGTATTCAAAAATCACCATAGCTTTTTGGCCTGAGAAACTAGAAATGAACTGAGATGGAGAAAACTGCAGGAGAAGCTTGCTTGGGGAAGAATATAAGCAGTTCAGTTGGACATATTAGATATCTAAGTGAAGATGTCAAGGAGGCAGTTGGATATATTAATATGGAGCTCGGGGGAGAGCTCCAGGCTGGCAATATAAATCTGGAAAACACTAACAAATAGATAAAATTTAAAATTAAGGTGTTGAAAGAGATCTCCAGCAGAATGAGTATAAATAACAATAGAAGTCCCAAACTGAGCCTGGCACTTTCCAAAATTTAGAAGACAGGAGGGTGAGGAAGAATCAGGAGAATGAGAAGGAGCAACAAGTGAGGGATTAGGAAAACACAGCCCTGAAAGCTGCATGAAGCAAATACTTCTGAGAGGAAGGAGGAATGAGCTATGTCAAATGCTGCTAAGTCCAGTGAGCTGAGAAATGAGGACTGGCCATTGGATTAAGCAATGCAGAGGTCATCGGTTACCTTCACCAAGAGCACTGTTCATGGAGAGGCAGAAGCAAAGGCCTAGATTTAAGAAGAGGAATTTAAGACAAGCTATATAGACAACTATCTTCAAGAGCATTGCTGTGAAGCAGGACAGAGAAATGTGGTAGCAACTGGCTAAGGGGGAAGAGTTATCAAGAGGTCAAGACAGCTAATTTTTTATTTTGGTGATTTTGTTTTGTTTGATTAGATTTTTTTTTTTTTTTTTTTTTGGATGGGGGAAGTAACAGCATAGTTATCTTCTGAAGTGAAATATCTGGTAGGAAAAGGCATGATGTGGGGGAGAGTGCGTAGGATTGCAGGAGTAACATCATCATGTTAGAAAGTGAGGGAGTTCTGGGGCTGATCCAAGAAGTGGGCGGACTGGTCTTTAGGTGGGAGCACGGTTCATGCCAGTCACAGCGGGAGAGACAGATACGGGTAGGTGAGGAGGTGCAGTACTGGAAGGCTGGCAAAGTCTCTTCTAATTGCTTCCACCTCCTCAGTGAAATAGGAAGCACAGTTGTTTGTTTCTTTAAGTGTTTGCTTGCTTAGTTTCTGAACTTCTGAGCTCACTGCCTTAATCCATTCACCCTGCCAGCCTCTAATTGCCTTTTTACTCTATCTGAAAATTCCCTGGTGACCAGAGGTCTCTGCAGTCAATAACATCTATGGAGAGAGAAGACAAGAAGTGGCCAAATCATTCCAATTGATATTGTGGAGCCACATTCAGTCTGTAATACACAACCAAGAATTTTCAGGGGAAATAACCTTCTTGAGTCGGACCTTAACATGGAGTATGTTTGATCCAGTTCTATGATATTTCTCCTTCTACCCTGCTCTGCTAGCTTCACTGCAGTATTCAAGGCTTTGGCCCTGGGCTGTAAGAGTCTTTCTAGTTCTTATGGTCCACATTAAACAAGATCCTACGCTGCCAGCTTTCATCTTCAAGATAAGAGAAATAGTCTCTTAAGGCAGGGGATAAAAAAGCCTTAGAGAGGTGGTTCTCAAACTTGGCTGATCATTGGACTCATCTGAATCACTCATTAAAAAAATACATACCCCAAAAGAGGAAAGCATACCAATATATATATATATATATATATATATATATATATATATATATATATA
>NC_058419.1:8442482-8489758 GCF_002201575.2 Neomonachus schauinslandi | reverse complement strand
ATATATATATATATATATATATATATATATATATATATATATATATACACCCCAGAGTCTCTCTTTTAAGTATAGATTAAAGCAGGGCCCATATATGATGTTACCTAAACTCATGCAACCTTGGTGAACTCATCAGTAACAGTAGAGATTAAAACACATCTTTATTTCTAGTACAATGCCTGGAATGCTGTAGAAGTGAAAACAATGCTTAAAAAGTGTTATCTCCTCAGAGAGGGAGACGAACCATGAGAAACTATGGACCCCAGGAAAAGAACTGAGGGTCTCAGAAGAGAGGGGGGTTGGGGGAGGGGATAACAGGGTGATGGGTATTAAGGAACGCATGTGTTGTGATGAGCACTGGGTGTTATACGTAACTAATGAATCACTGAGCACTACACCAAAAACTAATGATGTACTATATGCTGGCTAACTAAACATATTTAAAAAAATAAAAAATAAATTAAAAAAATAAGAAGTGATATCTCCTTTCCCTTTTTATCCCTCTCCCCCAGCATACCTAGTCTTTTCCCAATTTTTTATTGTGTCAAAATACACATAACATAAAATTTACCATTTTCACCATTTTTAAATATACAGTTCATTTGCATCAAGTATATCCATACTGTTGTGCAACCCCTCCCTATTTTTTAAATATTTCTTTCATTGGAATACTTTTAGATTCACAGAAAAAATGCCAAGATAGTACAGATTTCCCACATACTCCTTATTCAGTTTCCCCTATTGTTAACATCTTACAGTATGATGTAACATTTGTCAAAACTAAGATAACAACACTGACTCTAGACTTAATTCACATTTCAATAGTTTTTTTTTTTCCATTTAAAGTTCTTTTTCTATTCCTGGATCCAATCCAAGACACACCTCTATTTAAAAAAAAAATATGTGTTAACTTTTTAGTGAGGGCTTTCTAAAATCATTACACTTTGAATACCTGAGATCATGCTTTATTTTGCTATTACCAAGTTGAATTTTTCCCCTTTTTTGTATTAGAGAGGAAACAACAAATACCAGGCACCTAGGGCACTCAGTTGGTTAAGCGTCTGCCTTCAGCTCAGGTCATGATCTCAGGGTCCTGGGATCGAGCCCTGCATCGGGCTCCCCGCTCAGCAGAGAGTCTGCTTCTCATCCTCTCCCTCCCCCCGTCCCTCCCCCTACTCATGCTCTCTCTCTCTCTGTCTCAAATAAATAAATAAAATCTTTTAAAAAAGAAATAACCCATACCTTCTAGGCACCAAGAAAAAATATTCTTCCTTATGGACAAGTAGTGTATCCCCAGATGCCACAGCAGCTGTGCTGTCAGCTGTTCATACAGCTTTAGAAGTGACTTCCATACCCTGACTGCAGCTTATAGAGAGGGAGTGAGGAATGGTGCATATCCAGCTACACTACATAAAAGACACTAAGCATTATGAGCAAGGTGGTCCTACTCCTTTTCAGGGAAAATCAAGCTCAGGTTCATAAAGGGATCATTTATCCATCCAGCATTTATTGTGATCCTATTACATGCTAACATTATGGTAGGCACTTGAAATACAAAGACAAATGAGGCAAAGTCTGTGTTCTTGATTTGCTCAGTTTAATGGAAGAGACAGACATGTAAGAAATCAATTATAATACAATGTAATAAGGGCTAGAATTGAGGTAAATGTAGGTTACAGTGACTGTGATGAGGCAAAGTAAGACTTTTCCTTGAAAAGATGATGGCTAAGTTGAAAGAAGAGAAAGCTCATCAAGGACGGGCAGAGAAAAGTGTTATAAGTAGAGTGAAAGTGAATAAAAGAACAGGGACCTAAGAAAATGTGGCAAATCTGGTCCTTTAAGTGGTTTGCTATGGCTCAAGTGTTAGTGTGTGTACTTGGGAGTAGATGGTATATGACTGAAAACATGAGACAAATTATGTGGGATGAAATGTTCATGAATTTAGACTTAATTCTGAATGGGCTGTAGGTTTATTAAAGAAGTGATCAACTTTTTTCTTTCTCTAAATTTTACTTGCATGGGTGCAATGCAATGCAATCTCATGTACCCCACATTAAGCATCATTCTTCCAATGCCAAGAATTGCCTGTCTCCAGGCTTCTTATTTTATGAGAAAAGCTAACTGCTATTTGTTTAACCTACTGTAAATAGTTTCTACTAATTTTAACCTTATGAACTCTTGGCTTATAACCCACATCTTCCACTACTGCCTTACATTCCAGTCTCTCATTGAGGTTATGACTTCATGACACCTGGGAGTACTATCCCATTCCCAGACTTACTCCCAGTAAAGCCAATGTTGCCTGATAAACACAAAGTAGGCACACATGGAGAATATACTTGAGTGCTAGTGAAAGCACACAGTATTAACATCCTGTAAGAAAAAAGATTAAGTGAAAATAAGGGATGCAAAATAATTGACTGACATTTCCACAGCTGCCTTATGTGTAAGCCATACTCAGTGACTTGCTGGCAGTTCTGCCTCTGAAACAATACTTGCTGCAGAAGTTAGAATCAGAGGTATCAACGACTCTCTGCATCGGGTGAATTGATCACAGACAGTTTTCAGCCAGTTAGTCAGATGTGACTAACTGAGGTGAGAGGGTGAAATGCATGAGGGTTATGAGCAGGGGCCGAACATTCTGTGTTATTTAGGTGGGACGGTGGGTCAGTGTGAACACTTTAAGCATACTCATTTAACAGTTCAGTTCTATTAACTCTATAGCATATGAGGGAAAGGAGTTAAACCAGAAAAACTCATCTCACTGTAATGAAGTGCTGTGTTTTCAATTATCTGAACTGCTATATTTCACAAAAATGTTTAAAAGTGGAATAACAAGTATGTCTTGTGTTTTTTACTGCTCAACTAAAATGAAAAAAAAAAGATAATCAAGGTTATATTCAATGCCACCATTTCAAATGAAATAGTATCAATAAATTTTGAATTATTGAGTGCATTTTCTTCATTCCATTAATTACACTCTTCAGTGCAATTCTGGGCTATTAGAAAGGAAGTGTGCTTAGTAATACCAAAGAGACAAATAAAAATCTTTTTAGAGGATTATCAGTACAGGTGTTTAGACCAGAAAGACTGAGTTTTAGTGAATACTTATTCCAAATCAGAGTATTAATAATCAATTACTGAAATGTTGGAAGAGCATACTTTTTATTTTTTAAAAGACTTATTTATTTTAGAGAGACAGAGAGAGGAGGGGCAGAGGGAGAGGGAGAGAGAGAATCCCAAGCAGACTCCACACTTGGCATGGAGCCTGACACGGAGCTTGATCCCAGGACCCTGAAATCATGACCTGAGCTGAAACCAAGAGATGGACACTAAATCGACTGAGCCACCCCAGGCAGCCCAAGAGCATACTTTTATTTTTTTTTTAAAGATTTTATTTATTTATTTGAGACAGAGAGAATGAGAGAGAGAGAGCACATGAGAGGGGGGAGGGTCAGAGGCAGAAGCAGGCTCCCTGCCGAGCAGGGAGCCCGATGCGGGACTCAATCCCGGGACTCCAGGATCATGACCTGAGCCGAAGGCAGTCGCTTAACCAACTGAGCCACCCAGGCGCCCAAGAGCATACTTTTAAAAAGTGGTTTATCTGCTTCTTTTGCATATTACAATGATTTCTCTTGCTAACATGACAATAATAGCACCATCTCTGAGTCTCACTTTTTCTAGCTGTTAAATGGTTAGAATTCTTGCTAGGTTAGGTGTTACGAGGACTAATGAGAAATTTCTCATAAAGTGGTTAGAGCCCTGGGAACAATAATCTTCTCTATATAGAATGTTTTTCTGTCTTTAGGGAGGCATCTCGGTGCAGTGGAAAACCACAGGTTTTGAAAGTAAAGGGACTTTGGTAAAAAATATTAACTCTCCTTGGATAAGTCATTAAATCTAAGTCTCAGTTTTCTCACTTTCAAAATGGAGATAAATATTCTGTTAGAATGATTTCTACATAAAATAAAACAAGCTTATTTTGAGATGATTTAAGTATTAGGCATCATGTTGCAAAATAGGTGTGCACAGAATTTGGTGATTTATATCCGCAGAAGGCAAAACCAGAAATGTCTCAAAATGACCATGAGAGAAGCTGGGTAAGACATTCAGGGACATACAGGACCAAGGTCAGCTTAGGATCACAGCAGGGCAAGGAGCTTCAGGATACAGAAACAGAGCAAATATCCTATTCCTTATCCCCATCAATAGGTGGTATGAACCTGATACACTCTACTATCTAGAAACAGGGAGCTGAAATGGAAGAGGTTCAAATTTGGACTTAAATAATCATGTACCCCACATTAAGCATCATTTTTTCTGCCTCTAGCAGCTCTGGTAACTTCTTTGTAATGGGTATTAAAAATTTACAAAGTGGCTGGTAGTGGCCTTTTCCTATTACTGTAATTTCAAAAAAAAAAAAAAAACCAAATCAAAAATACCCCCAAATTCTCTATAGCTTCAAAAATGCTCCCACATTGCAGATGTATATTTTTGTTTAATTATAAGTCATTTTTGTGGCTCAGTGGGCTAAGCGTCCAACTTTTGATTTTGGCTCAAGTCATGATCTCAGGGTTGTGAGATCAAGCCCTGAGTCAGGCTCTGCCCAGGGTGTGGAGCCTGCTTAAGATTCTCTCTCTTCCAGGGTTCCTGGGCGGTTGCATTTTAACTGTTAATAGTGCCTTGGAAAGAAATTACCATATATTTTCTAAAGGAAAGAAACTTGAAAATACTGGAAAACTGATCTCTGGCTCAATGCAACCTTATCTATCCCATATGACTTTCCCAAAGGAAAATTATTCCCTAAGTGCCCTAGTGGTAATGTTTGAGATCCTCCAAAAATATATCTTGAGAAAAATTAGGCTTTAAATTATGAGACTTTAAAAGGCTGTACTCTTAACATACTTTTAGTCTGCATTTCTTCTTTTAACAACATAAAACTGGTTTATGAAAGATGCTCACTGCAGCATTATTTACAATAGCCAAGATATAGAATCAACCTAAGTGTCCATCCATAGGTGAATGGATAAGGAAGATGTGGTGTGTATACACACACACACACACACACATACACACATTGGAATATTAGCCATTAAAAAGAATGAGATTTTTGCCATCTGTGACAACACAGATAGACCTACAGAATATTATGCTAAGTGAGATAGGTCAGACAGACAAAGACAAATACCATATGATTTCACATATGTGTGGATTCTAAAACACAAAATGAACAAACAAAACAAACACACTCATAGAACAAACATGATTGCCAGCAGAAAGGAGGTTTAGTAGATGGATGAAATAGCTGAAGGGGATTAAGAGGTACAATTTTCCAGTAATAAACAAGTCATGGGGATATAATGTACAGCATAGGGAATATAGTCAATAATTTTGTAATAACTCTGTATAGCAACAGATGGTAACTAGGCTTATTTTTTTTTAAAGATTTTATTTATTTATTTGAGAGAGAGAATGAGAGACAGAGAGCACAAGAGGGAAGAGGGTCAGAGGGAGAAGCAGACCCCCCGCTGAGCAGGGAACCCGATGCGGGACTCTATCCCGGGACTCCAGGATCATGACCTGAGCTGAAGGCAGTCGCTTAACCAACTGAGCCACCCAAGCACCCAGTAACTAGGCTTATTGTGGTGAGCATTTCATAATGTATAGAAATATGAAATCACTATGTTGTACATCTGAAACTAATACAATATTGTATGTCAACTATTCTTTAATTTATTTTTATTTATTTTTATTTTTTTAAATTTTATTTTATTTAAAAAATGATGTTCACTCAGTTCCATATCTGAACATAGTACTATTTAAAATGTTTATTTTTTAATATTACTAATGTGATTTATAAATATAAAATTAAGTGAATACTTAATGCTTCAGTCTAATGTAATAAAAATAAAATAGAACTGGGGCGCCTGGGTGGCTCAGTCATTAAGCGTCTGCCTTCGGCTCAGGTCATGATCCCGGGGTCCTGGGATCGAGCCCCGCATCAGGCTCCTGGCTCCACAGGAAGCCTGCTTCTCCCTCTCCCACTCCCCCTGCTTGTGTTCCCTCTCTCGCTGTGTCTTTCTCTGTCAAATAAATAAATAAAATCTTTAAAAAAAAATAAAATAAAATAAAATAGAACTAAATTCATCTTGAATCAAATCATCTTTCACACACAAAAATTCCAATTTATAAAGACTAGAAACATGTCCCAATTATTCTCTCCTTACCCTTTATTTCAGTCAACCTCCCCACCTTCAAATATTTGGTCATTACCACAGCTCCTGGAATATCATTAAAAAATATTCATAGGATATTTGAAAAGTAGGTCTTCCTCATTCCCTTCTACATTAAGTACCATTTGTATTTAAAAATATTCTCTAATACATATTTATTTCAGAAAATCGCACACATAAAAATCCTAGTAAGGCCCTGAAGAGTGTTCAGCCCAAACAAATACTACAGTCATGTGTCAGGCTGGATACTCAAATTTAGGACCCTGTTCATAAATAAAGAATTATAATACTGAGAGTAATAATACAGATATAATATAACTTTGGGAGTATATGATTTCAGAGAATGTGTATGAGTATATAAGCTAGCCATTGCAAGAATAAGATTTTGTTTAGGTATAGATTAAATGGCCTTTTGAAGGTCCACGTGATAAGTAAGTTTTAGGGTCCTTCACAAGATTATGGCTATCTTCTGGGCATAGGACAATTGCTCTTCTCCACCCATTAGAAGTTAGATGTAGCCAGGGCACCTGAGTGGCTCAGTCAGTTAAGCGTCCAACTCCTGGTTTCGGCTCAGGTCACAATCTCAGGGTCGTGATCTTGGTCATGAGACTGAGCCCCACATTAGGCCTGCGCTCAGCATGGAGTCTGCTTAAGATTCTTCCTCTCTCTCTCCCTCTGCCCCTCCCCTCCATGCACATTCTCTCTCTCTCTCTCTCTCCTCTAAAATAAATAAATAAATCTTAAAAAAAAAAAGAAGTTAGGTGTGGCCATGTCACTTGCTTTGGCCTGAGCTGTGGAGCAAAAGTGACACAGCTCACTGCTGGGAAGAATGGAAGTTTCAAGAGCCTTTACACTCATTTTTCCCATTGCTACAGCATTTGGCAACATTCCATATGGTGGCTGTTTCGACAGCCTGGGTTCTAAAGGGAGGACAATGTAGGAGCAGAGACCTGAGCCAACCCATGGAGGGTTTGTAGTATGAGTGAGGCATGAACTTTGTTGCTTTAAGTCACTGAGATCTGGGGGCCATGTGTTACTGCAGCATACTCTAGCTCATCCTGTTTCTCAAGAAACAGTTGTTTCTTGAGATTCTATGATTCCACATTATTTGCAGCTTTGCAGAGTCTGAAATACTGTAAAAATGAAATCATTGCTCACAAAAACTGTCACTACTAGTTAGCTGATACAATCTCTCAATCCTACTTCTGAGTCCTTGAAAACATCTAAGTCAGTTACAAAATACTTGTGCACCTTTCCTAACCTGACAGTATTCAGCAAAAGACTGAAAATACTTACAGTTCAACATTTTCTTTTTCAATTCCGTCTTTTGACTGAGATGATAGAAAACACGTATTTCTTTCTTCCAACAGTGTCCAAGCTTTGAATTCAAAGGATTACACAGTATCTGGATTAAACTGTCAGCTTGTACAAGCACGAGCTGAGAAAAGGAAAAGTGTTGTTCAGTGTCTGAAAAAGTATAGTCCGTTTAATATAGAGTCATGGTGACCCTTGAAAATTGTAGGAAGTGGTGGTATGGAGGAAGGAAAAGATAAACTTAAGTCTCAAAAACCGACTAGCACCAAGAATGTATAAGGAATATTTGACAGAAATGTTATCAAAATGGCAATGTCCAGCATTCACCAAATCAATAGAATACACATGAGAAGAATCTGAAATGCCCACATAATCATTTCCAAACAATTTGGGGGTGCTAAATAATGGTAAGCAATGTGACATGATACTTTAATTATGTATTTAATAAAGACACAGAACCAGAAAGTTATAATAATATATCTATCAGAGGACAATATCAATATATTCACATTAAAAATGACTAAAGCAGCATTTCCCAAAATGTCCTGCAAAATACGCTTTTAAAGTGTGCCACAAAAATGTATTCTATATAATGTATCCTTCTCTTAAAAATCTACAGTATATATTTAACATATCAGAGTTTTTGCAAAGGCCTGCAATAAAGAGATCTATTTAATTTAGAGCAATCAAGCATTTCCTATACTTTCTTATGAATGGAATACTATTTTAAGGGAAGGGGAATAGCCCTGTCATTTCTTTTTTTACTTGACTGTAACATTCCCCTTTTCCTCCCATCCAATATCCACCACACCCCAGTTAACCTTTGTTAACGACTTTATGTATATGTATCATTCCACATTTGAGGGGCTCATATAATTCCACACAGGTAACAAACATATCTAGGAGAGGTTTCACCCCTTGATTACTTATTTTATTTATTTATTTATTTTTAAAGATTTTATTTATTTATTTGACAGAGAGAGACACAGTGAGAGAGGGAACACAAGCAGTGGGAGAGGGAGAGGGAGAAGCAGGCTTCCCGCGGAGCAGGGAGCCCGATGTGGGGCTCGATCCCAGGACCCTGGGATCATGACCTGAGCCAAAGGCAGACGCTTAATGACTGAGCCATCCAGGCACCCCTTGATTACTTATTTTATAACAGTGAAATAACTTCTTATATACCTTACTGCATTGGCCTTTTTCCAAACACCAGTACTTATGGAAATCCCTTCCAAGTCAACTGGTATAAATCTGATTGGTTCTTTTTCAATAGCTGCATAATATTCTATCATGTGATGTACTCATGGTTGTTGAAGCCATTGCCATATTTCCCATACCAAACAGCACTATATCCTCTGCCAAGATGTGTTATGTCCTCCCCAATTCTTCCTCTTGGATAACCTGAGGTCTTTAGAATATATGTATCTTCTTTTTTTTCCTAGCTATTCCTACTTCAGTACCACCATTACAACTACAAAAATACATTTGTTTTGGCCTTTCCTCATTTATAGGTTAAAATAGTTCAGCAGTTAAATGGGTGATGGGCATTAAGGAAGGCACTTGTGATGAGCACTGCGTATTATATGTAAGTGATGAATCACTAAATTCTCCTCCTGAAACTAGTACTACACTGGATGTTAACTAACTTGAATTTAAGTAAAAACTTGGAAAAAAATAGTTCAACAGTTATTCAAATTTTCCTTACATTGTATCCTATTTCTAGAGCCCTTATTTTGCCCTTTAAGGCATATACTCCAACCTTTCTAACCTATTCATTTGTTTTTCTAAAACCTTGCTCACCATGGTTTTTACTCTTATTCTTTTCTATCTTTAAGTTTCTTTACTGGTTCCTTTAGTGTTTGGTTATTACTATTTTTATTCAAGTATTTTACTCATGTGAGGTTCATGGATGATATAGTCTCTAAATTCTCATATATTTCCACATATCTTTGTTTTTGTATATCTTGACATATCATTGATATCGTGGCTACAGTATGATTCTTGGGTTATGGTCAAGCCTTCTTCTAACATTTGTGGGGCCCAGAGCAAGGATAAAAACAGAAGTCCATGTACCATATATTTAAATATTTAAAAGCTATAAACCAAGCTAATAAATCATTAAACATGTTCTAGTATCCTACCTTGATAAGTATACCTTTAAAATGGCCTGAAAGGACAAATTCCCAAAAAATCCCTTGATTCCAGTTCTGTACCAGAAAGTGGTGGCACAAGGAGGACCAGTTGCTGACTCCTATAACACTGGCTCCAGGTGGGCATGGCCCCTTTACTCATAATACTCATTTCCCTATGAGGAGGGTCATACTCAGAGGAAGGTCATTGTGTTCCCTTTAAAGATCAAGGTTTGTGGCAGAGTCCTTTTGCTTTGATCTAAGTGTGTTACTTGTTGTGTTGCTTTTTGATCAGTAGTCTGTAGATGATTTTCAAGAGCTTTCTAGTTTCAGTGTTGCAAATGAGAAATCCAATTCCAATCTGATTATTTTTCCCCTTCTTGGTAATTTATTCTTTCTGCATTAATGTTTCTTTTTTTTTAAATTTTTTTTTTAGATTATTTTATTTGCGAGAGAGAGAATGAGAGACAGAGAGCATGAGAGGGAGGAGGGTCAGAGGGAGAAGCAGACTCCCTGCTGAGCAGGGAGCCTGATGTGGGACTCGATCCCGGGACTCCAGGATCATGACCTGAGCCGAAGGCAGTCACCCAACCAACTGAGCCACCCAGGTGCCCTCTGCATTAATGTTTCTAAGAGTTTCTCCTTATCCTTGCAGAGTTCAGCAAACTACAGCCCACACATCCTATTTTTGTAGTCTGTAGCTATGAGTGGCTTTCAGTATTTTAAAGGGCTATCAAAAATAAAGAATATGTGACTGACAACTTCTGTGGACTACCAAACCACATTTACTCTCTGACCCCTTACAGAAAATGTTTACTTTATAGGCAACTGATGAATCACTGAACTCTACCTCTGAAACTAATAATATACTATATGTTAATTAACTAAATTTAAATTAAAAAAATAAAATAAGTAAAACCACCTTTTTGCACCAAAAAAAAGAAAAGAAAATGTTTACTGACCCCTGGAGTAGAGGAATATTAGCAGAAAATGCTAAGATGTATGTATTTCTCATCAATCCAAACTTAAACTCGGTGAGCTATCAACCAAAAGATTCAGCTCATTCCCTAGCTCAAGTACATTTTCTTGTATTATTTGTTTAATTCCCCAGAACCAAACATTTTAACTACCGTGCTATGGCATCCATAGGCAAATTCTTTTTTTTTTTTTTAAAGATTTATGTATTTATTTGGGGGAGGGGGGCAAATAGAGAAGGAGAGAGAATCCTCAAGCAGACTCCCCGCTGAGCTTGGAGCCCGACACAGGGCTTGATCCCATGACCCTGAGATCATCACCTGAGCTGAAATCAGGAGTCGGACACCTAACTGACTGAGCCACCCAGGCACCCCTTCTTCCAATTGAACCTGAATGAGTGTTTAAGTATTCTGATGTTTTACTTCTTTGTAATTTTCTAGAGAGTTTTCATCAGGATTATCACTTATTGTCACACAGGTTATGCATTGCACAGCTCCAGTAGGTGCCATCACATAGACTAAGCTGTGACTTATGCTCCTCAGAGTTGTACAACACAGTAACCTTATCATAGAGGCCCTCTCTGTTGCAAAGGACACAATATTACAAATGGGTTCATCTAATCTAGTGGGCTTATAAATTTGGCTGCACATTAGAAACAAAGCCTAGGTCACATCTCCAGATATTCTGACTTCATTGTTTTGGGGTGGGTCCCTGGCATGATAAATTTTTTTTCCGAGACAGAGAGAGAGCCTGCATGTGAGGGGAGAGGGACACCGGGAGGAGAGACAGAATCTTAAGCAGTCTCCACGCAAAGTGTGGAGCTTGACACGGGGCTTGATCTCATGACCCTGAGATTATGACCTGAGACAAAATCAAGAGACAGATGCTTAACTGACTGAGCCACCCAGGCGCCCCATGAGTATTTAAAAAAAAAAAAAAAAACTTCCTAGATGACTTTAATATGCTGCCATGGTTGAGAACCACTGATGTAATATTTTCAACATATTAGTGATTACATTCTGTATTAGTCTATTTGGCTTGCTGTCACAGAATACTATAGATTGGGTGGCTTGAAAACACAGATTTATTTCTCACAGGTCTGAAGCTGGAAAGTTAAAATCAAGGTGCCAATAGATTCATTGTTTGGTGAGAGTCCTTGCTGTGTCTTCAAATGGCAGAAGGGGGAAGGGAGCTCTCTAGGGCCTCTTTTATAAAGGCACTAATCTCATTCATGAGGTTCCCACCCTCATGACCTTATCATTTCTCAAAGGCCCCACCACCAAATATCATCACACTGGGGATTAGGTTTCAACATAAGAATTTTGGGAGAACACATTCAGTCTATAACACATTCTATGGCCTGTGTGGCTAATTTAAATGCCTAGGAGGAAATGGGTCCTAAAAAAAACCTGACAAAATTTATTCTGAATATAAACTTCGTGCTAACTAATGTTCCTAGGTTGACACATGCATCTAGGTCTTTTGAACCCCAGAACTCTAACTCTTACCCATTATATTATGGCATCCATATGTACAGATGCCTAAACAAACTAATGATACTTCATTTTTCAGTTATCTAGATTTAATCACAATAGGTCTATCATTATTTCTCCAAATTCTAGAAACCCTAGACCTATTCCAATTATCAGACATGTTAGGCAGCTTTCCCTTATCAAAAAGTAGATATGGACTCTTTATACTAGTCCAAATTATCCTTAAACAGAATGTTAGTAACTAAAACCCAAAGCTGGATATGAACCATTAGGTACCCCACATTTCTAACTGACTAGGTAATAATTGGTAGCAGATACTTCATTCTTCCCGTGGTCTATATAAGAAGTATAGAGGGTAGAATCACTACCTTTGAGTTGTACAGTGTTTCATATGGGAAATTACTTCTTCCTTTCCCTAGGGGAGAGTGGATGGTGTGCTATCTGTCATTAACAAAGGCCAAGTCAGGCCAATGGACAGCTTTAAGAAAATCAGAGAAACTAGGGGTGCTTGCAAGAAGATGAGATGCTTCTCACTTCCTGGATGAGCCTGCAATCTCATCCTGATAATGCCATGAGACAGGAGAATGGTGCAAGAGTTCTTGGGAAGCATAAGAAATTATAGAAACATATCCTTTTGTGGTACAGATATTTCTAAATGTAGGAGCCCTGCTGGAGTTGCCTACCACAGCAGGACCAAAAGAGGGTATGTCAAGGTACGCCTCGGAAGAATATGAGAGACACCCTCTCAGTCTGGGAGAGGGCCTGGGAGGACTTAGAAGAGAACCTTAGTACAAAGGGTAAAAGTTGTAGGGTTATCTAGAGGAAATAAGATGTCTTTTTACCTGGAGAACTGAAGAAAGACACAACTGCTCTTTTCTGAGGTAACATTCGGTGATAGAAGGGGCCACCATGAAGTTGAACAGTACCTCAAGAAAGCCACACACTTCACATATAAGAAGGCCACACAGCAGCAGAAGCTATCAAACTGGACAAACGGGTCCCCAGCCACAAAAAGTGAACAACAAATTATGTAAGAAGAGCTCTGTGTCCACTATCCCCCCTTCCCTTTCCCCAACACAAAAAGAATTGGTTTGGGAAAAGGAATGAGGTAAAATGCATCTCAGAACCAGTTGACACTAAGCCCCCACACCACTCCCTACCACCCAGTCAGGGTCATGGCTCCAGTCTGCATTTGCAGATACATATAGATCACATGCATAACTTATATGTGTTGACTATGATAAATACAGGCCAGCCTCAACGGAAATAACAGCTTCTGGACTTTAACACTAAATTGAACAAAATTTGAATAAATGTAAATGGCTGCAAATTAATAAAATCTGCTAAAGATATTGCTAAAGGACAGGATGGGGGCCCGAGAGAGTATGGTTAAAAGCAGGGCTTGAGGGATGCCCAGGTGGCTCAGTCGGTTAAGCGTCTGCCTTCGGCTCAGGTCATGGTCCCAGGGTCCTGAGATCAAGCCCCGCATTGGGCTCCCTGCTCAGTGGGGAGTCTGCTTCTCCCTCTGCCTGCCTTTCCCCCTGCTTGTGTGCTTGCTCTCTCTCTCTCTCTCTCTGACAAATAAATAAAATATTTTTTTTTTAAAAAAAAGCAGTGCTTGAAAAAAAAAAGCTGTTTTGTGTTTATATTTCTTAGAATCTTCCAACCACTGGCAAGATAGTTATGGTTCTATCTTGAAACCTTTGTCATGGCAAATAAAATGTTTGGTCTTGAATTATTATTTGAGTACTTTTCTTATCCTTTATGAATGGAAGCCCTTGTTGTCAATATCTATATTTGATCATATTTCTATTTTTTAATGTAATTAAAAGAGCTTTGTGATAACAGCTGTTCTCATATAAGGGTATGGTATACAGGTTTTGGAATCATAAAGATCTAGGTTCAAACCCTGTTTTGCCATTTATTAAACATGCCCAACTTATGTAACACAGCCTATATATATTATCAGTCTCATAGTTGTGTGAGGGTTAAATAAGACACTATGTGTAAAGTCCCTAGCATAATGCCAGTCACACAGTAGGTACTTAGACAATATTAGCTTCCTTTCATACCTTCTCTTCCCTGTGCAATGAAAAATATTGATTTACCTAACTAATTTATTTGTTCTGGCATTCAGAGGTGGGTTACAGTGAAGTTAATGGAGCTTAAGCTTCAGGGCCTCTCACTTATATTGGCCTTATAAAATATTCTTTCTCCCCCTTCATTTTGTATTTTGATGCCCCAATTGTATTAACTTCAGGCCCATAAAACCTGGATCTGCCTCTGATGGTATTTAAAGCTTTTTTTCTGGAGCACCTGGGTGGCTCAGTTGTTAAGCGTCTGCCTTTGGCTCAGGTCATGATCCCAGGGTTCTGGGATCGAGCCCCGCATCCGGCTCCCTGCTCAGCAGGAAGCCTGCTTCTCCCTCTCCCACTCCCCCTGCTTGGGTTCCCTCTCTTGCTGTCTCTCTCTCTGTCAAATAAATAAAATCTTTAAAAAAAATAAAGATTTTTTTCTTTGGTCAAACCTTGATAACACAGGAAAACCTAAAAAAGCTTCAGTAGGAACAAACCAAAAGAATATGAAAACTAAATAGAAACTCTACCCACTAAATCAATAATGTCTATTGCTAAATTGAACACCCAATATTGCTATTGAACCCTAAGTATTAGTGTCATCTAAAATACTATAAAGGCAATTTAAAAATATAATACATGACAGGTTGCAACTGAAGTCCAATCAGATAATGAACAATGTCAAAACTAGAAGAACCCAAGTGATCACATAGGCCAGGAAAATGAAATCCTTCTTTATGGCTTTCTGCAAGTAGAGAACAAATGCAGCTTCTAGACATACTGGTTTCGTGTTTCACTTATACATGATTCAGGGAAATGTGACCTTGAAAAAGCTGCTTTCTCTTTTCAAGGCCTCAATTTTCCCATCAGTAAAATGAGATTGTACTAGGTGATCTGTAAGGGACCTTTTGGTTCCAGCATTCCATGTATGAGTCATTTGATCAATATTCTATGATCCTATGAATTTGTTAGCAATGAAATTCCTCATTATTTCATCACATGGCTTGAATCAATTTGGATACTCCCCTACTTCCCCCTCGCTATCCACTACTACAAGTGTCAGTGAGCAGTGAAATAGACTAAATAAAGGAGAAAATGAGACAATGGGCATCAATGTCCACCAAGAAAAGAATGAAGTCAACTGTGGTTATTTTTCTAACAGCTCTATTAATTTAAATGTTTAGTTCTCCCACTGTTTCTAGTTTAGACTAAAGATCCAAACTTCCCTTTTGGCCATGGTGAATTTAAGAAGGCTCTCCAAGTGGAGATGGCATGTAGGCAGCTGAGAATATAAGTCGGGAACTTAGGAAGAATTTAAGTTAAAAATATAAATCAGCAAATCATAGCAATATGGATAGAATGCAATCATAAGACTGAAAAGTGAGTGTAGTAAAGGGGAGAAAAGGGCCAAGGATAAAGCCTAAGACACTCCAAACTGTAAACCTCAGAACGAGGAAGAAGAGCATATGAAGGAGACCAAGAAACAGCCATCAGTGAGGAGAATGTGATGTCACAGAAGGCAAGAGGAGATGAGTTTTATAGTGGGCTTGGCCAGATCTGTGGAATAACTGAGCACATTAATCATTGCACTTGGCACCATGGAAGTTGTTGATGATCTGGACCAGAGCACTTTTAGTGGAGTGGAAGGGACACGGGCCTAAATGTGTGGAAGTTAAAAGAGGTAATAGTGAATATGGAGGTGAATACAAACATGTAAATTTTGATGTGATGGAAAGACAGAACTTAGAAGCAAGGGATGAAGAAAGAGTTGAATTTTAAAATGGGAGATGATAGAGCATATTTATTTGCTGCTGAGAACAATCCAGCAGAGAATGAGAAACTGATGATGCAGGAGAGAGGAGTTGATTGAGGGTCTACCATTCTTGAACATGCAAAAAGGGATGGGATACAGGGTGTAAGTGGAGAAGAATACCTTTAATAGGAATGATGTTGTTTCTATTGTACTTAAAAGGTGGAGACTATGTGTATACAAACAAGTTGTCTGGGTGATTAAGTGGTGAGAAGACACAGGAGTTCCCTTCTGAATGCTTTTATTTATTCAGCTGATACTAAAATAAACTTAATAGTTATGAATGGCCAAAATCCTAATGTTTATTAGGCAAACTAGAAATGAAATGGTTATAAGAGTAAATTTCAGGCCTGCTATAGTCAGAGGACATGGAATTGTATTTGTATAAAGTACTATAGTGTGTATGCCTCTTTCCATTGGAGGATACTTTTGTAAATCAGATACCAATCTAGATGTTAGGTTACCCACAAAAATGAAGGGAATATAACCATCCCCCCACTCTCGCATCAACTGTCTCAGGAGGCAAATCACTAGCTGCAGAGGGAAAGGTTCAGAGAAGCAGAAATCTGCAGACCCATACAAATAAAGAAATAAGCCATTTCCTGGGTAATGAGAAGTTATCTTGCAGATCCAATTTAGAGGAAAACAGCCTTCTTTAGAATCAATTGAGGAAGAGTTGTTATTTAAAAATCTGAACTTTAAACAATTCCAGATGCAAAAGAGACATAGACTCCTCTGCAATTAGTAATTAAGATCCTACTACAAGAAAGACATCATTCCAGGATAGCCAGTGAGACCCTGAAGTGTGGATCTAAAAGGATGCTAAGCAGTACCTGGATGAAGAGAATGAGAAAAATTTCAAGAGCAAAGGAGGGAGCCATATCTTCTTTAGGGTTTCAGCACTTCTTGTTGAATGGGAATTATAAACTAATACCTGAACACTGCTTTATTCTCAATCATTTTATTATCATTATACATTGCAAATTAAAGAGCCCCTTCAAAAATTCCTGTTTTATATATATTTCTGTGTGTGTATGTGTATGTGTGTATATATATATACACATACCTGTTAGATATACATATATATGTGTGTATGTGTGTGTGTGTGTACATATATATATCTGGACTAGTTATATTTAACTAGCAATAATCCAGGTTTGGGGACTGGATTGTCATAGTCATGTAAGCAGTGACTCTTATGGAATGATGTCATAATGATGTTAACTCTTTTATGGGTTTGCTATACATTGAACACATATCAGCAATTTAAAGTTTGTTTCTGGATCAATTTCCACATTTGGAAAAGGAGAAAGTTTGAGTAAGTAAACTTTATGGCCTGTACCACATGTAACAATCTATCATTCTTGGCACTAATAAGTATTTTATAATATTTATCAACAATGGTTACCTTATAGCCTAACCCACATGTTCTTCAGGAATTTACAATCATCATTTATCAATCTTCATTCCTAATTTAATCCATTCTGCTCATATTACCATTTTATGTGATCTTTGGTAATGTGAAGGTTAAAATGAAGGTGGATCTCAGTTTGCTTGCTATTTTTTTAATAAAAAGAACTTCAAGCACTTAACCTCTCAGATGTCCTTAGCACTGATCCATGAAGTATATATGGCAGGATGTATAATGAACTGATCATAGGATAGTAATAGCCAAACATTAATTCCTTGGTCTTGAGCCAAAAATGCTCTTTACATGTTTTTCTAATATGATGACTCAACTAAGTCTAGCCTGTGCAACCAGAACCTATGTATTGAACACAAGAGCTTCGGCTATGAGGCCAGAATTGCTTTAGGAGTTGAGCAAGGTAGCCTTTTAAAATTCACTAGTCTGGGGATGTGATTTTTAGCAAGTGCAGACTAAATATTGAAGTGGTAAAATTGTTCTTCCCAAACAAAAACTGAGAGTCTTTTAAAATAACTGCCATGGCACTAAAACAGACACACAGAATGGGATCATAAAATCTGTTTCCAAATGGTACTTATTTCTTCTTGCAAAAAATATATGCTAGGGTATAGGCATATAGGTTACCATAATAAAAAGAACATATGTTTTTGAATCCTCATTAGTCATTTGCTAGCTGGCAGTATTTGGGTAAATTACTAAGATTCAATTTCCTTATCTGTAAAAATGAGATTTTGTTATAAGGTTAAATGAGATTTAATATATAAAGGTCCTAGCACAGAGCCTGCCATTAAACACTTAATGAATAGCTTTTGTCACCACCATTTTAGTGTGTCACCTACTTAAGTATGTCACCATAATGGTATGCTAACAGCTTCTTATCTCTGGCTGTCTATGTGATATGTGTATGTGGGAACCTGCCTATTCATGTGTGCATGTGTACGCATAAGGAAAGGTCCATTTGAAATAGAGTGAATTTTTAACAAGTCCTTTAGAGGAACCATATTGTCTGTGTTAAAATCGTAAAAGGACTGCAGATGAGAACACTGAAACATGGCAGGAAAGCAGTTAGCCTCCCCATGAGAATTCAAATGGACACTCTGATTCCCATATTTAAAGAGCCATCTCAGAAGGGTATAACTTACACAGTGAAATTCTGGTTGGCTTCATAAAATCCATCATTTCCCTCTGGCTTTGATAATTATGTTAAATACAAACTGTGAGTAGGTAAGGTAAGGCCTTATTATTTCTTATTTTATACTGCCCCCTGGAGTCAAAGTGACTACAACAGTGAGTGGACCTTTTTCCTCTGAAATAATTTTACGGGGATTATTTGGGGGTGAGAATGCACACTGAATACTCTGTTTTTTACCCTTTGGTCAGAGATACATATAGATCACATGCATAACTTATATGTGTTGACTACGATGAATACAGGCCAGCCTCAACGGAAATAACAAAATAAGGAGAAATCCTAAACTCCAGAAGGGTGACAATTTAAAACTCTTTGGTAAAATGGTTTCTGAAAATTTTGCGCAGTCTCCAACTTGTGATCACAGTGATGTAAAATAATGGTGCAGCATTTAACTTAAAATATAATAACAGATACAGGGAAAGAAAAAGTGACGTATCTTCAAAGAGAAATTATGCTGTGAAAATCACTTAAAAATAGGCAAGATCCACTATGTAATGTTGGCATTAAATTAAGAAAGAATAAAAATTAGGCAAATTGATAATCAACTACATATAAACAAGTCTTCAATGACTTTTTAGGTCAGAAAATAAAATTAACTACTATATAATAAGACATTCATTTGAAAGACATTTCTTTGAAATAATCCCTTCAACAGTCTCTCAATTATGTCCTCAGTGTTAATCACTTCATTTGAAACTCTTCTGAGACTTCTAAATTTTTGTTCACTTTAATGTTTTTTTTCTGTGTACAAGGGTTCTCAAGTAAATGGATTCAAATTACATTTAAATAAAATGTATGTACAATTAATTACAATCATTGTTACTATACTAAAGGAGGAGTCTTGTCTGTATTAACCTTCTTTAAATGGGTCTGTCAGAATACTCACTATAGTAAGAACTCATTCCAGGTCAACTCTTATTAATCAAGTAGTAAGAAAGTAAGAGTCTATAAATATCTTTTCAGCGTCTCTATTGCACTGTTAGCAGTGTATAATATTGAAAGATAAACTTTTCTGTATCAAATATTTTAATTCAATTTGATTGTTTTCTTTATATTCCTCTAAAATTCATAATGAATGTGTACCAAGAAATTCAGCAAATATTTTTCTAGCCACGAGGCATCCAGAAATAATACACAGGCCCTGTTCCCAAGAATGAAAAACATACTAGAGAAAATGTGTTTACCTCATTCCCCAACCTTCCTCCCTTGCCAGAAACCCAGAGTACAATATATTCAAAGGCACAATTATGTATAATACAAACAAACAGCCTAAAGGAAAGAACTATCACCTCTTTTGTCAGAGTGAGATTTCATAGAAATTACCTGACTTTGGACTGAAGTGGGGGCCTCTGTGACTGGGTGAAAGCAATTGTTAAAAAAAAAAAAAAAGCTTCCCCTTAAAGAAAAACCAAAATCTAAAACACATAGAGCTCTATATTACTAAGAACAGTCAACAAAATCAATCATGAATAGGAATTGACTCCAGATGAAATTAGTTGTAGAGCACAGTCAGTCCCGTAGTCCTCATGCTAAATGTGGCTCAATGCCTGTTTTTGTTAATCAAGTCTTATTGGAACACAGCCATGCCCATTCGTGTATGTATGGTCTCTGGCCGCCTTCACACTACCTAGGCAGAGTTCTGTAGTTGTCACAGAGTCTGGCCCACAAATCCTACAATATTTAATGTTTGGCCTTTTACAGAAAAGGTCTACTGATCATTGAATTACAGAAAGATGTTAAAGGAAGTACTTTACGGACACCTGGGTGGCTCAGTCGGTCTGCCTTCGGCTCAGGTCATGATCCCAGGGTCTTGGGATCGAGCCCTACATCAGGCTCCCTGCTCGGCAGGGAGTCTGCTTCTCCCTCTCCCGATCGTGCACTCTCTCTCTCTCTAACAAATAAATAAATAAATAAAATATTAAAAAAAGAAGTACTTTATGGTGCTCAAAGAGATAAATAAAGCAATTACCCGCATTAAAAAAGAAATTACTGACAATGGGATAAATGGAGCAAGAGCAAGTATGAAAAAATGAAACACTTAAAATCTTGTAAAATAAATAGAAAAATAGGCAAGAGAGAACATGCACACAATGAAACCCAAAGAGTCAATAAATATGAAAAATATGTTAAACCTCATTAGTAATCACAGAAATGTAAAGTAAAATGAGATATTCAATACCTGTCAGAATGGCAAACAGATGAAATTCTGAAAATAGTAATTGTTAGTGAGGAGGTGAAGAGACAAACAAAACATGGTTCATTAGTTACAATTACTTTGCAGAGAAAACTAGCACTGTGCCTAGGAAAGCTGAAAATGTGCATACTCTATAATGTAGCAATTCAACTTCTAGATATGTACCTCAGAGAAACCCACACGTATATTCAAGGAAACCTGCACATTATTTATAGCAGAATTGTTTTTAGTAGTAAAATATTGGAAACAAACTTAAAATCTGTCTCAGCTATACCTACCCCCAAATTCAGGGGCTCAAAACAATTCTCATTTATTCTTGCTCACGTGTATGCAGGCTGCCTAAGGAGGTCCTATTGATCTCAGCAGGGCTGATCTGGTTTTGGTTCCAGGCCACAAATTTGGTACAGATTTGCTCTATGTGCCTCTTTTTTACCCTGAACAAGTGGACTAGCTGGGGCTTTTTTTCTGCCATGATGCTGGCAGAAGTGCAAGAGGGCAGGCTCAAATGTAGAAACACATTTCAAGCCCCGTCTTGTGTCATGCCTGCTAATATTCCTTGGGTCAGTGCAAGTCATATGGCCTAGAGTAACATTAATTGGGCAGGAAAATACATTCTGCCTTTAATGGAAGAAATTTAAACATCACAATGAAAATGTGTGGATATAGGGAGGGGTAAAGAACTGGGAACAAGAATGCCATCTACCACAGGGTCATAAATAAGAGAATAGGTGCAGTATATGTTCACTGGAATACCTTCTAACATAATAAAAATGAACAAATTCTAGCTGTATATATCAACAAGACTACATCTCAAAAATTAAGAGTAAAAACAAAAGTTAGCAAAAAACTTCTATGTATTATCTATGCATATATATACAAATATATGTATTTATATACACACACATATATATATATATAAATTGTAGAAACATGCATGTAACTGATAAACATTGAATTCAGGATAGTTGTTACCTTTGGGAAGACAGAAGAGGAGAGTTTGGGTAGGAGTACCTGACGAGGAGATTTAAACTGTATTCTGTAATTTTTTTAATAAAAAGTTCTGAAGCAAATATTCAAGTGTTAACAATGACGCATGAAAAGCAGTAGAGTGTAAGTGGTTAAGAGGAAGACTGCCTACTATTTGGGTGATCCTGAATAAATTATATAAACTCTTGGAGACTGTTTTTATCTGCAAAATGGATTAAATGAGTTGATACATGTAAAGGATACAGAACAGCACCTGGTACAAAGGAAACATATAAAGTATCAGCTATAATATTCTCCTCCACACTTTTCTCCATCTTTGATGTATTTCATAATTTTTAAAGTATTTGTAAGATAGAGGAGGGAGATGGTAGATAAGGCTAAGAATTTAGGAGTTTAAGTCACATAGTTCAAACCTCACACTGGAGAGAGATTTTTCTATCCTATTTGATCTAATTCTAAGCTGAGAGGATCGTTCAAAAATAGATTTGATGCTTCCTATTCCCCCATTGGACACTGTAGCTCAATCATAAGATTTCTGCAAGAACCCAGGGTTTTCAGGGAAGGATACAAAAGTAAGATATATTTCCTGATAACTCTGGGATCTAGCAGGGTTACCAAGTACATAGAGATTATCCAACAAATATTCTTGGAATTGAAGGATTCCACTTGCACTACTACACTGAAATGGAAGCAACACATGATAGCTCTCAGAAGTTCCTCCCTTGTGGGGTTTACACCCGCAGTGAATCCTTGTGAGGAAAACAACTCTATGTAAGCACAGAATAACAAGAGAATATATTTTAAGTGGCAATTAATTCAACTTCCTTCATAGTCCCTCACTCTTCATGTACATAGGACTTTTCTCTCTGCAGCAAAGTAGAAGGGAGTGGGTAGAAGAACCATCCTAACTTTGCCCATTACTTTCCTACCTCCAACTGCCACTTTACTCTTGCCACTACTGAAAGCCTGAGCTATGGCATCCCAACACCAGGAGACAAGCCAATGAACCTGACGGACAGCTCTGGCATGCCCACTGATGCCCTGTCACCATGTTCCAACATATTGGCCTCAGTATCCCATACTATATCACAGATGTGAACATCTCCAGGTTTCTTTTTTTTAAAAAGATTTTATTTATTTATTTGACAGAGAGATAGTGAGAGAGGGAACACAAGCAGGGGGAGTGGGAGAGGGAGAGGCAGACTTCCCGCCGAGCAGGGAGCCCAATGTGGGGCTCGATCCCAGGACCCTGGGATCATGATGTGAGCCGAAGGCAGACGCTTAATGACTGAGCCACCCAGGTGCCCCTATCTCCAGGTTTCTAATTACAACTTAAAGTCAGCTAATGCTGCTAGCCCGCATGTCTCTATTATCTTTGGTCATCTCCTTACCGTAATTGATCATCATCATAATAATAACTTTTATTTAGCACTTACTATGTGCTAAGCAGCAAACATGCATTAATTCACTACTCTTTATAATAATCCATGACCTCCATATAACTCCATTTTACAAGCAAGGAACTTGAGTTAATAACTTGTTCACAATTACAGGGCTTTTAACTGCTGGAGCTAGGATTGAAGCCAAGTCAATGTGATACCAGAGTCCACACATGTCCCTATTACTCTTTTCTCCATACCACTCTGTACTTCTCTCAATAATACAAGAACACATCTCCCCCCCATCAAAAAAAAAAAAAAAAACCACAATCTTTTCACCGGGCCTATCATGAACCTCATGCAATGTATGCTTCTACATCCCCCTCAAGTCAAATGAAACCTGACTTCCCTCAGAAGACACCATTCCTCGGAAGCTTTCTCAATCAGAGCCTCTACATCTCTACATAGTTTTACACTCATGTTAAAAGAAAAAGTGAAGTTTTCCTTCTTTGAAACTCATGCTACCTCACTAAACCATGCTCTAACCCCACTGATTACCGTTTTCTAATCAGTGGGCATTTGGGAATATTTGTAATCCAATTCCATCCACCATCCTAGGGCATTCACTGTTTGTGTGGACTTACCATGCTGTCACTGATCCTCTTAATTCCTTCATCTTTTAAACTTCACTGACACTCAATGCTACACATCCACAGCCATCTGCATCTAGGGCCTCACTCAGAAACACTCTGGAATAGATTCATCTGCCAAAAGAATGCAAATAAATCACTGGTATTCTTCCCAGGTCTCATATACCCAACCTGACTCTGACCATCTCTCTTCTTCAGCTTCACTGAGACCATTATTGTCTCCCTTGATTTTACCTTTTTTTTTTTTTTTTTTTTTTTTTACAATGATCACCCTGCATCTGTACCGTGCATGTCTCTATACAGTGCCTGGTTCCCATGGTTTATCGCCTGGACTCCTAAGCTCCTCTCTCTCTTGCACTGTTTATCCCTATTCACTGTCACACTGAGCTTGTAAAACCTCTCCTCTGGACTGGTGCCTCTGCCACTCATGAACCCAGGCAGTTGCACACAAGTGGAAATGATCAAACAATGATACAGACTGATATTCAGTCTTAACAAGGCCCTCAGTACTGCTTTTGAGTATCCTCCTCCTTCGTCAGCATGTTCTCAATATTCACAACTCTCAAATTCCATGCTCATTTCAAGCTGTTGACTTTGTTTCTAGTTCATCATCAAGAAACCTGAGACCATCCAATGTGTTCTCCCTTCCCTTCCTGTACACTATTTCATTATTTGTAGACATCTCTATTCCCACATCGTTCCTCCAGTCTCCCTGCTCTTTCTCATGGCCAGTTCCTCCCCTGTGCCTTCAATTTCATGCCCTTCAGCAAGACCAGGACTAGGATAAAGCAAGACAGGTACTCAGGACACGATATTTAAGGAGTGCTTACTTTTGTGGTGCCAACCTTGTACTTGCACAACCCTGAGAATGAGTGCCTCCTTAAACTCTGTGCCCTGGACCCTTCACATGCCTCACCCTAGTCCAGTCCCTGCCCACCCACCTCTCCCAGAACCTTCATTCATCATTCATGCCCACTTTTATCTTCAACCTCTCCCTTCTACATAGTCTTTCCACTCACCCTACACAATGTTCAAATCATGTTCTGTTTCTTCATGTTGTAAATTTCACAAAAGCCTTCTCCCTTCTGTGGAGACTATAAGTAGTCTGTAATCTTTTGTAACTAGGCAGGTAAATATGACTAATTCTGGTATTCAATAATAGGAAGGGAATTTGGCTTTCATGCCCAAGTGACATTCTCCAGTAACAACTTTGTCATTAAAAAGATGATACATGAATCATCTTTACGATCATCATGTATCATCTTTATGTCCTACTCCTCTTTTTTCCCCCTTGAACTTACTCAAAACCTAAACAGTGAAAAGGGTTGCTATTTATTGGGTGCTTCTTAAAGACCCCAGGGGCTACATTCCCTCTTAAACATACTATTCCTTCTGCCTAGAATTTTTCTATGGCCCAACCCAAACCAATCAATTCCTATTCATCCTTCAGCTCTTAGTTATGGTCTGAGGGAAACCTTCTCCCAAACTAACCAGAAACTAGAACAAATATGCCTATTATGAGCTCTCCTAGTACTAGGTACCTCTCCTCTACATCAATTACCATGGTTGTAATTTTGATTTTACTTGAGCAATTATCTGATGTCTCTTTTAATAGAATGTAAATGCTAAGAGAGCAAGAATGATCCCCAATTTTCCATATATCACAAGCACCTAGAACAAAGCTGGGCACATTCATAGTAGGTTATCAAAGCACAATTGCTAAATGATTGAATGATGAACTTCAGATATTACCTCATCTAGGAAGCCTTCCCTAACAGGCCTAGGCTGAGTCTTTTTTATTAAAGATTTTATTTATTCATTTGAGAGAGAGTGAGAAAGAGCATGAGCAGAGGCAGAGGAAGAGGGAGAGGCAGGCTCCCCACTGAGTAGGGAGCCAGATGCGGGGCTCAATCCCAGGACTCTGGGATCATGACCTGAGCCGAAGGCAGATGCTTAACCAACTGAGCCACCCAGGCGCCCCCCACCTAGGTTGAGTCTTAGGCCTCTATTTCCCCATAGCAGCAGTGTGGTCCACTTTCATTTCCCTGAACACAATGCACTATGATTATTTATGACTTCATCTCCATGACTATATCCTGACCTTTCTGAAGTCAATTATGTCTTTATATTCACCTTTGAATCTAGCACAGCCCCTTCCCAGGATATGGGAGCAAGAAATTTTTACTGAATGAATGAAATTATGTAGGCTTTATTCTATAACAAAAGTAGTAATCTTCAAAAGTTAGATAACAGAGTTAGTGAATATAGGTCAGTAGGTCTGGGTGCATAGCTGTGGAAAGTTAGCAAAGCTAATCCTGGGAAAAGTCTCTGACGTTGAGAGTTGATGACATGGCAGATAAAAGTATATGATGGGAAAACAAGTCTTCTCTCTTGTTTAAATAACCAGTTTGTGGTGTCTTTTTTTTTTACCAAGGTAGTTATGCAGCTTTAACACACTTTCCAAGTGCCTAAGTCAACCTTAGGTACCGAAAGAATGAAACCACTGCCAAAAATAATGCAAACAAAATTTAATATATTAGAATTAAATCAAAACAAGTTAAATTAAATCAAGTTAAAAAATGGAACATATCAATATGACCATCATTCCTCCTAAAAAATAAGATTTCCAAATGCCTTCATCAGAAGGATGGGGACAAATACTTCTTTTCCAAATCTCCAAGTGTCATAAACATATCCAGAGAAAGACTCAATACTAATAACAGAACACGGAAAACTTAAAGATGTATATAGCACTTTATAAAACTGTTGCATATTTATCCTATCATTTATGTTCCAAAAAACCCAGAGAAGAATCACTATTATTCCCATTTTATAACCAAGAAAACTAAGGTAAATAATGCTGAAGTGATTTAAGACAACATGGTTACTAAGTCTGAGATTCAAGATGTGTTATACTATATCGTGCTGCCTCCCTAGCAAGGAGAGTAACTCAATGTATCTTTATCTCTGTCCTGAAATTTGAAGGTCACCACGTTAACTCCAATAGCTAAAACATTTTAATACTACATTTCTATTAGTATGATTCAATATTTTAGAGAAAATGGTTAGACATGGCTTTCATATGTTTGGTGACACTCTGGAAAAGTTTGTACTATGATGAACAGCAGGGATTTTGTTGAAGGCTTTTTATGGCCAAATAATTTTCTTTCAGTCTTGGATGTCTTGATCCTTGTTATTACAGTTGCCTAAGAAAATCTACTCTGTAATAACACTTTCTCTTTTCAACTCCAAACACAAAATGTGCTTATTTTTAAAACCTTAAAAAATCTGATATCTGATCTTTTATTTTAAATGCTTCGGAATCAATAAATTATCCTTGGCAAACAATCCTTAAAAATACCTGCTGGGATACTGTTTCATAGCTTATCATTTTGACTTTTAGATAAGATAAGATGGTACTAGCTGCTCTTTTCTTTATAAGAATGCCTATTTGTGGGGTGTCTGGGTGGCTCAGTCGGTTGAGCGTCTCTTGGTTTGGGCTGGTCATGATTTCAGGGTCCTGAGATCAGCCCTGCGTCTGGCTCCGCACACAGCCAGGAGTCTGCTAGAATTCTCTCCCTCTGCCTCTCCCCGCCCCTTTACACTTGTGGTTTCTCTTTCTCTAAAAATAAATAAAGAAATATTTTTAAAAATGAATGCCTATTTGTTAGTGTTAAGAAAGACTTTGATATGGCTTATTTCAAAACATAAACATGTTCTATCAAATCTAGTCATTTATGAATTAAGGTAGATGGTAGAACAAGTAAGGAAAGAGAAACCCTTGCTCCCATCAGTAAATAAAACAGGCAACTGCCACGCCATGCAGTTTATTTGAAAGGAAAAACGTCCATCCCAAATATCTCCATTGGGTTTGTTATGCTACTTTTTTATAGTTATATGTCTTTGTATATATTATATACAATATGTACACATATTCTAAAACTGTAGCTAGCACATCAAAACTGATTTCATGGTACTACTGCCTAGAACAAAATAAAGGTAAGTGGAGATGTTAGTCATGAGTTGATTCAAAGGAAAATGTTAAGTAAATGATATTATAGGTGATACAACAGGTATGCCTGGCATTAGGGGAAAACCTGGTTTAGAAACTATGTAGTGTGGTAGTCCCTTTTGTAAACCTAACTAAGTTCTACAGCAATGAGGGTGATGACTACTATAAAGTTTTTAGCGTCTCCTGTCACTTCTAGAGGGAGTTGGCATAGGGCAGGAACTGCTGGGCTGGTAGAAAGGAAAGGGCAGGGGAGAGAAAAGAAGGCACAGGGCTCTGCTCAAGGTTTAGAACGAAGGATGAGTGCACCTGGGAGAAAGAAGTGGGCTGTTAGAAGTGGTAGAGGCTCTACATGACAGGATTTTCCAGCCCCAATTGGAAAGGATGAGGCTGTGTACAGTGTATTTTTTATCACTCAGATTGTCCACTGACCCAAGGTCCTTGAAATGATTTGGGTATCTGAAATCTATCTTGTCTTGGGATGAATTCTTTCCAAGAAGACTCCACAGCCCCTCGTGAAGAATGGACCCCTGGAGGTTTTGCCTGATAGGCCCTCCAAATGTGCTCAGATGTGTCTAAATCCTATGCTAAACACAATGTACACTACCAAACAGAAGTGCTACACAGAATGCACAAATAATACAACTTAATGTAGCAAAAACTATGCATACCTGTTTTAAGTAATGGAATTAATGGAGTGGGGAGGGCTTAAAAGAGATAGAAATGAAATAAAAACCAGAGTGCACTGTCTCTTATTTATGTGTAAACTTTCTCTTGGGAGTGTATTTTTGGAACACTTGTGGGGGCCAAAAAGTTAAAGACAAAAAAAAGTAAAATGACAATATAACAGTATATGTACATGGAGATTACAAAAACAGGCATATACAATTGCAGGATTATTTTAATGAGCAATGATTTTCACTGACATTGTGACTGAAACAAAAACAAAAATGTTAAATCTCATTTCCAATACAGGTGCTATACGATGTTTTGATAAATTTCTTGAATATTTTCAGTATTTTACAGTGCTATATGCTTTGACAGGTGATGGGAAAACATCAGTTACCTAGCCTCCTCCTGCAAAATTATTTGCATACAAAGCTATCTTTCCTGTTTTCCTTCTAAGCACAAGGTTTATTCTTCCTGTGGTCAAAATCCTACCCCCATGACCTCTTCACAGACTTTTCATCATTAATTGCTCAACCTTCTAATATCACTTGAACACCTCTATTTTTACTAATGTCCTCCTATCAACATTTAAACAGGTTCAATTAAAAATAAACGGCATTAGGGGCAACTGGCTGGCTCAGTCAGTTAAGTGTCTGACTTTTGATTTTGGCTCAGGTCATGATCTCAGCGTTATGATACTGAGCCCTGCATCAGGCTCTGAGCTCAGCAAGGAGTCTGCTTCTCTCCCTCCCCCTCTGCTTCCCCACTGTGCTCGTTCTCTCTCTCTCTCTTTCTGTCAAACAAATAAATAAAATCTTTTTTAAAAAAATAAAATAAACAGCATTATTTGGTTCTCTGTTGCCCTACATCCGCCATTCTCTTATTCCTCCCCTTCACAGAAAGTTATTTTGAGAATTGTCTACACTTACATTCTTCAATGTGGAAGGCTTTCTAGGTTCCTAGTTAACAGATGGCCTCATTTCCCTAGGAGAGTCCCATTTATGCCTGCAACTCAGTGTTATAATCAATAGTGTCCCCTTGGGGCGCCTGGGTGGCTCAGTCGTTAAGCGTCTGCCTTCGGCTCAGGTCATGATCCCCGGGTCCTGGGATCGAGCCCTGCATCAGGCTCCCTGCTCCACGAGAAGCCTGCTTCTCCCTCTCCCACTCCCCCTGCTTGTGTTCCTGCTCTCGCTGTGTCTCTGACAAATAAATAAAATCTTTAAAAAAAAAAATAGTGTCCCCTTGCACCCTCAGAAATGAAATGGTTTGGGGGCCACCTGGGTGGCTCAGTCGGTTAAGCATCCAATTTGTGATTTTGGCTCAGGTCGTGATCTCACGGGTCCTGGGATTGAGCCCCACATCAGGCTCTGTGCTCAGCGGGAAGCCTGCTTCTCCCTCTCCCACTCCCCCTGCTTGTGTTCCCTCTCTCACTTTGTCTCTCTGTCAAATAAATAAAATCTTTAAAAAAATAAATGAAATGGTTTGGATGGTAAAATTATATAGTCACCCTATAAATGCCATAACCTGTTAAAAATAACTTGGAAAAAAAGCAAATATCAAATTCCCATAGTAGCAGATGCATACATACAGTCCCTAGAAGTAACATAAACCATTTTATACAGTCATTTTCAAAATTCTACCAGGAGACATAAAGATGACAAAAGTTATACAATTAGAATTAGAAGACTATCTAAAGATGGCAAAAGAAAAAATATATAAGTTGAATGAAACTACAATTATAGTCCAAATGGGATTTTTCAGAAAATTATACATATGTTTACATAGAAGGGAATGTCAAATAAATGTTTAAAGAAAGAATAACCCTGAGGGAAAAACTAGACATAAGGGAAATTAAAGCATGTTACTAAACTAAAATAATAGAAATCATGTGATAAGCAGTGTGCCAAAAAAATTCACCAGGGGTGGGATAAAATATATTAAAAAGTATATTTCCATTTGATCTCAAGATATAAATTAATATAAATGTTAACATATGAATTGACAGTAGTACAAGTATGTAATAAAACTAATATACATATATCAATGGAACATGCACAGATACTTTGTACTGGTAGGCATGTGATCAAAAAAGTTTGGAGACCTCTCTACTACATAATTCAGAAAAAGATCTTGCCATATAAAAAATGTAATACATGATGAACACTGCCTTAAGAGGAAGCTAAGGCCGCGTTGGGGTGAGGCCCTCACTTCATCCGGCGACTAGCACCGTGCCCGGCAGCGTCCGCTCAGCACTCGCCAGCATTTATGGCCTCCGTCTCGGAGCTCGCCTGCATCTACTTGGCCCTCATCCTGCACGACGATGAGGTGACGGTCACGGAGGATAAGATCAATGCCCTCATTAAAGCAGCGGGTGTGAATGTTGAACCTTTCTGGCCTGGCTTGTTTGCAAAGGCCCTGGCCAACGTCAACATTGGGAGCCTCATCTGCAATGTAGGAGCTGGTGGACCTGCCCCAGCAGCTGGCGCTGCACCAGCTGGAGGTCCTGCTCCTTCCCCTGCTGCTGCCCCAGCTGAGGAGAAGAAAGTGGAAGCAAAGAAGGAAGAATCTGAGGAGTCTGATGATGAGATGGGCTTTGGTCTTTTTGACTAAACCTCTTCTATAAGCTGCTCAATAAAAAGCTGAACTCTTAAAAAAAAAAAAATACATGATGAACACTATCATAAAGCACTGGGGAAAGAATAAATGATGCTGGTACTATTTTTTAGTTTAGGGAAATGAATTTATATATTCATCTTATTTCATGCATCACAATAAATTCCAGCTGGGTTTGAAAAATAAAAGTAAAATTAATCAACAAAATTCTAGAACACAGAGATTAATATTTTTTCAAGTACGGGCAGGGGGACTTCCTTAGTTTCATAATAGAAAGAAATCACAAAGTAATGTTGATATAAATGACTGAAATAAATCTCAAAATTTCCAAATTTCAAATTATAAATAGAAAAGTAAAAAGGCCAACAATAAATTGAGAAATTTAATAAATATGGCAACTTATTCTAAAAACTCAACATAAATGTTTAAGAAAGATGTTAAAACCCTTTATGTACAATTGAGCAATCGACATAACACAGAGAATTCACAAATGATGAAAAAACAAATTGTTAATAAGTTTGGAGGAAAAAGGTTCAATATTAGTAGAAATCAAAGAAATAAAAATGTAAAAAAAAAGTCATATTTTTCTCATCAAAGTAACAATGGTTCTACTTTATACATACTAAAATAGTCAATGATAAATGAGTCTACTTTCCCCATCTGATTATAATTTCTGCGCTGAGCTCTGAGCCAGAGGTTGAGATCACAGTGAATACATAATTTCATACTCTTGATTGTTTTTACTTTAAAGATTTTATTTTATTTATTTTATTTATTTATTTATTTATTTTAGGGAGTGTGTGTGCACAATATTCTTACTACCAAATATACTCGTATATTCTGAGGTACAGCATGACACATTCAAAGCCTAGTATTTCCAGTATGCGTATAAATCTGGCTCAAGAAAATAATTGATATGGTTAAGTAAATATAATAAATAATAAATAATAAAATAAATAATAATAATAAAAGTCTTCATTTTTTAGAGCAGTTTTACATTCACAAATGCAACTACATGTATTTGGAATCTATTCCCTCCGATTAAACTGATTTAACTAATATCACATTGGTTTACACTTTTTAAAAAGTTAAGGCAATTTCTGAAAAAGATCTATTGCTTTGGGTTTCTATAGACTTAAATCCTCTAAGTTTTGTTGCTCTAAGTCTATCTTAAAAATTATTATTGTTTGGGCAGTCTCTCCTTTGCTGTCCTACTCATTGCTCCCTTGCAGTGTATTCAATAAAATAAACTTCTATTTCCTTTGTTCTGTCTTGGGTGAATTCCTTCACCACCCACACCGTGGCCCTCCACCCGATTGCATCACCCCACATTTGGTGGCCCTCACAGGCAACCTCTGCCAGATCGAGACCTTCCCCAGATTCTCCAGAAATTTCTCGGGACTTTCCCTCAGTGGACCAACTCTAGTACTCCTTGGGGAACTGACAGAGGTTACTCCTCAGTGAGGATCCAAAGCGCCAGGGGGAGCCAGCCAGACCGCCCTTCCCTGAAAGGGTGAAGTATTTCTCCTCCTGCCCTTCAGAGGGATCCTTCCCTCCCTCTCCTTTCTCTTTCCAGCCCTTCGGCAGTCTAACCCTAGTACTCCTCAGACAACTGAAGATCACTGGCCAGGGCCACTCCCTGGTGTGGTCTGAGGGCAATCAGGTTGGAGCCCCCCCTTCTCTTCCACTCCATCCCCTGGGGAGGTCTCCGTTCCCAACGTGTGGGGCAATTGGCAGTGGAAGCTAGTCCAGGGTGAGTCTGCACACTTTAGAGACTAAGTTGGGACCGTTCCTTGACACTGCCTGACTCTCTACCGCCTTACTTCTTTCACCCCTCCCCCTTTTTTCTCTGTTCCTGTGGATCCAGCTGCCATCTTCATCTACAGGCAAAATACATTCCTACACATCTGAGTGGCTTCCTCCCCCTGGGACGTGCAACACAAGGATGGTTTTTCTGGAAACAAACCTGGTCATGGTTATCCTGGCTTCTTCCTTTCTTAGGACCCCTGGCCTCAATATTCATACTCCTTATTACTGGCTGCCCTCTCTTAAATCTCTTTGTTAAATTTGTCTCTTCTAGAATCCAGCAATTCCATATACGAATGATGATTCAACAAGGATTCCAGCCCATACCATCAGAGGATCCCTTCTCTCTAAATCTCATAGACCAGGCCACCAAGGAATTTCATTCAAATCGCCTATCAGCATATTAATCTAATACCATGCACTGGTCTATAACTGCACAGAACCCCTGATAGACCAACAAGTTTAGGTGGGGACAGAGCGCCCCCCATCACCCTGTCTAGCATGAAGCAGCTACTGAAGATGAGATTTCCACCCAAACGCCAAAGACTTGTCATTGTCAATCTGTCAGTGGGGAATGCAGAGGCTGCTTTTAGGCCACAGGCTTGAGCAATGGAAACCTGAGTAAGGTAAAAGGGCCCACAGTGACCAACCGGCTGAATGCAAACAGGCGATGTGGCAATCCACCTCAAAAATAGCCATAGGCCATAGCACAGGTACCAGAAAAAGGAAAATTCCACATGTTCCCATACCTTCTCACTCCTCCCCTTAAATATAGCCCCCTACCACTGCCTCCTGGCAGACAGTCTCTCCTTTGCTGTCCTGCCCACCACTCCCTTGCACTATATTCAATAAACATCTATCTCCCCTAAAACAAATTATTGTTGTTTAATTTTATGATGTTCTTTACTGGATTACTGGTTATTAGTAGTGAAAGAAGAACCTGCAGAATAAGAGGGTGAGGAAGAGAAAACAATTAGGAGAACAAAAGGACTCAGAATAGAAAAGAAATAGTAAGAAACATTAAAATTAGCAAGCTTAAAACAAGAAAACTGAAGCAAGACAATACCGCAAATGGGTGAAACCTACCTATTTAAACAAAAATAACAATATAGTAAACTAACAAAAAAAACTACCAAAAAAAAAACTAAGCTAAAGGATTAAAAATGAGAGAATAGACAAAATAATACTAGATGAAATACCATCAGCAAAAGAAAATACTTCCAGTAAATCTTTCAGAGTCTTTCAGGGACTTGTTATGATGATAAAAAGGAAAAATCCATGATGAGTAACTAATCACTTGTTAATACTGTAAGAAAAAATGAAAATAAACCAATTTTGTTATCCTAAAGAAAATGAATCACCAATCTGAAGAGATATATGCGCTCTTATGTTTACTGCAGCATTATTTAAAATAGCCAACATATGGAAGCAACCGAGTGTCCACTGATAGATAAAGGGTTAAAAAAGATGTGGTGTATATATACAATGGAAAATTAGCCATAAAAAATGAAATCTGGTCATTTGAAACAACATGGATGGATCTAGAGGTTATTATGCTAAGTGAAATAAATCAGACAGAAAAAGACAAATACCATGATTTCATTTATATGTGGAATCTAAAAAACAAAACAAATAAACAGACTCAAATACAGAGAACAAACTGGCGGTTGCCTGAGGGGAAGGTGGTGGGGGATGTGCACAGTAGGTAAAGGGGATTAAGAGATACAAACTTCCAGTTATAAAATAAATCATGGGGATGAAAACTACAGCATAGGGAATATATCCAATAATATTGTAATAACTTTCTATAGTGACAGATGGTAAGTACACTTAGCATGGTGAGCATTTTGCAATATATACAAACATCGAATCACTATGTTGTATACCTAAAACTAATATTGTATGTCAACTATACTTCAATAAAAAAATAGAAATGAAAAAAATGCCAATCACATCACCTTTCTCTCTATATATATTATGTATATATAGGTCACGTGCATATGTGTGTATGTATATACAAACACATATAGATGAATGCAAGTATGGAAATTTAAGTGAGATACATTTTCATCCTTCAATTTAATAAAAACATAAACAATAATATTCAATTTTGGTGAGGGTTCAGTAAGACAAACAACTTTATACCCTACTGGTAGGGATATAAAATAGTACAAACCTTCTGGAAAATATCTTCTGAAGATGTATCATGTGTCATAAAAATATGAGATGTGAGTAACTACACATTAACTTGAATGAATATTTTAAGAAGTTAAAATGATGTTTACAAAGGACATTTTATTAAAAAATGTATATTCAGCAATTGTTTACTAACTGCCTACAAGTACAATGGTAAATGTATTTAGGAAAATAACCTGGAATAAAATAATTGAAAGAGTCAATAGTGGTACTGAAAATATTGGTGTTTTTTCTTCATTGTACTTTTCTATATTTTTAAATTTTTCTCTAATGAACATGGATTTTAGAATCAAAATGTACTGACTTCCTCAAAAACATGATAGTCAACAGTTTTTTGACTAGTGACCCTTAAATTATACACAGTCTAAATAAGCTTATGTAGGGTGGGGGAGTATAAACATTTTAAATATATAGTAGCCAATCTTTCAGCCTGGATCTCTCAGAAAAAAATTTTAGAAATCTCTAAAGAATTCTCAAAGTTGTGCAGAAAAACATTTGTTTTAAATAGAGTAGTAAAATTAAAAATTATAACAAAATATTCTGCAAACATACAGAATGGACTTTTGGGACCCAGTGAGGGTGAGGGGGAGAATGAGCTCTGAGCTCTTACAGAGAAAACCTTTTAAATTCCTCAGGACTGAGCGCACCTGTTTTGCAAGGGATTTCTGTAGTACACCAAACATTCCACAAGGGGGCAGAAGAACAATAGTTTTTTCAAAAATCTCATCTTAGTAATCTTTTTTTTTAGGATTTTATTTATTTATTTGACAGAAAGAGAGAGAGAGAGAGACAGAGCACACAAGTAGACAGAGCAGCAGGCAGAGGGAGAGGGAGAAGCAGACTCCCCACTGAGCAGGGAGCCCGATGTATGTGGGGCTCTATCCCAGGACCCTGGGATCATGCCCTGAGCTGAAAGCAGATGTTTAACCTACTAAGCCACCCAGGTGCCCTCATCCTAGAAATATTGCTCTGAAGCTTAATTTTAACAATCACAGAATTATTACCATCAGTAGTCTTAAGCTGTAATGTCATGTGTTCATCCAACTTTTTAATATTTCATTCTAAAATGTTATGCTAAGTGAAATAAGTCAAGCAGAGAAAGTCAATTATCATATGGTTTCACTTATTTGTGGAACATAAGGAATAGCATGGAGGACATTAGGAGAAGGAAGGGAAAAATGACGGGGGGGAATCGGAGGAGGGGAGACGAACCATGAGAGACTATGGAGTCCGAGAAACAAACTGAGGGTTTTAGAGGGGAGGAGGGTGGGGGGATGGGTTAGCCCTGTGATGGGTATTAAGGAGGGCACGTACTGCATGGAGCACTGAGTGTTATATGAAAACAATGAAGCGTGGATCACTACATCAAAAACAAATGATGTACTGTATGGTGACTAACATAATAAAATAAAATAAAATTTTTAAAAAATTAAAAAAAGAAAAACACTAGCATCTAAGGTAAATTGAAAATGAAAAAAATGTTTATCCTATACTATTGGTAAAAATGAAAAACAATAAATGACACAGTAGAGAGGTAGGATCAGCTATACATCTACAGTACATGCTTTTTCTTAGACTTTTGAAAGCCATAGCTTCGATATGCCTGTGGGGTTTTTTGTTTGCTTTATTTATCTATTAATTTAATATGCTTAGGGACGGGTCCTTAATGACCATCCCTCAGAAAGGTGCCATAAGAATAGATGAAATTAGCTGGAATCACACAAACCTAACATGACTGACCTCCGAGGAGCCTTCAGAGATCACCTGATCCAAATCTTCCATGCTACTGATGGAGAAATTGAGGTCCTGAAAAAAACATGCCCAAAGGCACATGTTATGTTAAAGTCAGAGACAAGACTAGAAAGCCTATCTCCTGACAACCAGATCAGTGTGGTGACAATCAGAAAACTCTTAAGGTTTGATGGTTTGAAGACGTCCTCTAGAAGGGGTAATAATTCTGACCTCTCTCTGGGCCAGATCTCAGAGGCCCAACTCTGGTTGCAGTGTCAGTGTCATGTCAGGCATGGTCTAGGATGACATACATGTCTTTTTGTCATGTCAGAGCCCAGATCCTCCAGGTGGCCTACAGAAATCAAGTGTATCCTTCCTGAACTTATCTCAGAAGCAACATTTCTCCCAAGCAAGGACTGAGGTAAAAGTGACCATTTCCTATTAAGTGCTGTTAAACACAGAGTTATGGAGGCTCAGAATGATAAAGGACCTTAGGAATATTCCAGGTCAAGATTTCATTAACCCAGCTATAAAATGGTGAAGAGGCTGTTAAGCAGTCTCTTCTTATTGGATTTGGGGCAGCAAGCTTAGCATGAATGCTAGCAGTCAGTAACAATATTCATTTAGTCAAAGTTGTTCTACTCCTCAGCTAAAAATAAATAATGCACTGAGAAAGCTGGTCATGAACACACAATGTGATTTACAACATCATAAAAGCATTCTGCCTTAACTCTATGGTCAAGTAATCTTCAACAAAGCAGGAAAGAATATCCAATGGAAAAAAGTCTCTTCAACAAACGATGTTGGGAAAATTAGACAGCCACATGGACCATTTCCTTACACCATACACAAAGACTAACTCAAAATGGATGAAAGACCTCAATGTGAAACAGGAATCGATCAAAATACTAGAAGAGAACACAAGCAGCAACCTCTTTGACCTCAGCTGCAGCAAATTCTTGTTAGACACGTCTCCAAAGGCAAGGGAAGTAAGGGCAAAAATGAACTATTGGGACTCCATTGAGATAAAAAGCTTTTGCACAGCAAAGGAAACGGTCAACAAAACCAAAAGACAACTGACAGAATGGGAGAAGATATTTGCAAGTGACATATCAGATAAAGGGCTAGTATCCAAAATCTATAAAGAACTTATCAAACTCAACACCCAAAAAACAAAAAAATCCAATCAAGAAATGGGCAGAAGACATGAACAGACATTTCTGCAAAGAAGACATCCAAATGCCCAACAGACATGTGAAAAAGTGCTTAACATCACTCAGCATCAGGGAAATACAAATCAAAACTACAATGAGATACCACCTCACACCAGTCAGAATGGCTAAAATTAACAAGTCAGGAAAAGACAGATGTTGGCGAGGATGCGGAGAAAGGGGAATCCTTTTACACTGTTGGTGGGAATGCAAGCTGGTGTAGCCACTCTGGAAAAGAGTATGGAGGTTCCTCAAGAAGTTGAAAATAGAGCTACCCTACAACCCAGCAATTGCACTACTGGGTATTTACCCCAAAGCTACAAATGTAGTGATCTGAAGGGGCACCTACACCCAAATGTTTATAGCAGTGATATCCACAATAGCCAAACTATGGAAAGAGCTGAGATGTCATCGACAGATGAATGGATAAAGAAGATGTGGTATATATACACAATGGAATATTATGCAGCCATCAAAAAAAAAAGAAATCTTGCCTTTTGCAATGACATGGATGGAACTAGAAGGTGTTATGCTAAGTGAAATAAGTCAATCAGAGAAAAACAATTATAATCTGATCTCACTCATATGTGGAATTTAAGAAACAAAATTGAGGATTATAGGGGAAGAGACAAAAAAAATAAAACAAGACAAAATCAGAGAGGGAGACAAACCATAAGAGACTCTTTTTTTAAAAAAATTTTATTTATTTATTTGACAGAGAGTGGGAAAGAGCACAAGCAGAGGGAGCAGCACACAGAGGGAGAGGGAGAAGCAGACTCCCCACTGAGCAGGGAGCCAGATGCAGGGCTCAATCCCAGGACCCTTGGATCATAACCTAAGCTGAAGGCAGACGCTTAACCCACTGAGCCACCTAGGTGCCCCAAGAGACTCTTAACGCCAGGAAACAAACAGGGTTGCTGGAGAGGAGGAGGTTGGGGGATGGGGTAACTGGATGATGGACATTAAGGAGGGAACGTCATATAATGAGCACTGGGTGTTATATAAGACTGATGAATCACTGACCTCTACCTCTGAAACTAATAATACATTATATGTTAATTAATTGAATTTAAATAAAAATAAAAAATGAAAAGCATTCGGAAGTATAACAATGAAATAGTCATTTAATATTCCACCTTTGTCCTGGTTCCCCATCCCCACCCCAATATGCCCTTTGCTAACATAGAAATATACTCCATTGACTTTCGTTTGAGGGACAGATTTTATGCTGTGAAGTGAGCCCATAATTAAAATATTGCTTTTGTAGGTCTTAGGTTCTCCTAGCATTAGCTTGCAGAGCTTGCTCCTTATATTCCCCTTCCCCCTGCCAGCCCCTGTCTGCACAACCAAGCCTGGATTTTCTCCGATATGCAGGTCACCAATTCCCCTTACTCTCTGAGGAGTCTAAGAGAAAAATCATCCCATTCTGTCATCCCCTAGTGCTGAGGCTGATGCGCACCTTTGAGTGCTGTTATGTTCTGGTTTGGTGGGGTTTTTTTGGTTGGGTTTTGTTTGTTGCTTATTTTTCCTAACTAAGGAGTAGATACAAAGGGATATTTATAAAATGGGTAGAATATGAGACATAATCTAATAAATATTAATATGTTTCTTGTGATTTCCTAGCTCATCCCCTTCCCACCTCTTCAGCCATCCAAATAATAGGAATTTTCCATTTATCAGCCCCTTACTTTTCTTCATATAGTTTTATTATATGTATTCATATCTTTAAACATTATATTACTTTTGCCTGTTTTTGAATGTTTTATGAGTGGAAACATGCTGAATGTGTTTTTTTCTCCTTAACTCAGAGTTATTTTCTTATACTTTCTTGTAGTAGAAACCATGTGGTTTCCTGACAGCAATTTATTAATTTTCATTATCATTTAACATTTAATTTTGTGACTATAAATATAATTATTCTACTACACACAGATACTTGGATTGTTCCAGGTTTCTGAAATCATAAGCAACGAAATTATGAAAATCCTTACATACATCTCCTTGGTCACTGGCACAAGAGATTGGAATAAGAATTTGAAAGAGGATTTGCTGGGTCATGGGGGATGAACACCTTCAATTTTTTGAGATAATACCAAGTTATCTTTCAAACTTCTTGAACCAAATTACTGTCCTGTATGCAGTAATGACTAATTTGGGTTACTCCACATCCTAACATTTGATATTATTAGATTTTTATATTGTTGATAAGCTTAAGGGTATGTTCAATTATTGTAATGTGCATTTTCCTAATTACTAATGAGGCTGCACATCTTTTCAGATACTTATTTGCCATTTGTGCCTCTTATGTAAAGCGCTTATGAATTATTTGGCATGTTTTTCTATTGGATTGTTTGTGCACTTTTTGGTGCATTTTTAAAATGTGTTCTTCACATATTATGGCTACTAATTTGTTGCCAGGTACATGTAGGAAAGTCTCTTAATACATAGAAAGTCTTTTAGTTGTATTTATGGGTCTTTCTAAGAACAGGTTTCTTAATTTTAATATGATTGAATCTAAAACATTTTCTTTGTAGTTTGTGCTTTCTATGTATTAAGAGACTTTCCTACCCCATTCTAATAATCTGTTTTTCTAGTCACATTTAAAACCTTAATTCACCCGGAACTGATTTTTGTTTCTTTATATGAATAAGCATTTGCCCCGTCAGCATTTATTGAAGAATCTTCCTTTCTCAAGTGATTTGCAATGTCATCTCTGTCATAATTCAAGTTTCTGAATATGTGGATTCCATCTCTAGTCTTTCTTTTCTATACTGCTCACTTGTTTGTCTCTTTCTCGGCCAATATCCCATGATGTTTTAATTGCTATAACTTCATAAAAATTTCTGAAACCTGGTAAGGTAACACCTTCCCACACCTTGGTGGCAACTTCAGGACTATTCTAGGACTATTGATTTCCCAAGTAAATTTTTAGTAATTAACTTTTCAAGTTCTACAAATGGAACAAATGTGTGGATTTTGACTGGAATTTTATTGTCTTTATAAGTCAAATTAGGGATGACTTCTCTCTTTATAACATAGAGCCTTCTAATCCATGAATGTGGTATTTCTCTCCATTTACTTAGATTTCTTTGGTACATTTTCACTGAAATTATACAGTTTTCTTCTCAAAGGTCTTGCATATTTTGGGGTGAGATTTATTCCTGGGTAATTTATAATTGTTGATGCTTCTATAAATGGTACCATTTTTATTATATTTTATAACCCCACATAGCTGAAGGATAGAAACACCTTTTATGTGTGTTTATCATTCATCCCAACATTAATAATAAATTATTAATTCTAATAATTTATCTGTATATATTTTGGATTCTGTACATAAATGATTATCATATACAAATAATAAGTAGCATTTTTCTAATCCTTACATCTTCTCTTTTCTTGCATTATTGCACTGACTCATATTAAGCACAATGTTGAATAGAAGTAGTGGAGTTGGGAAAATTTTTCCTATTCCAGATTTCAGATGTTTTCTGTGACTTTTTCATAGGTACACTTTATCAGACTAATAAACATTTCTTCTATTCTTCTTTTGCTAAAGTTTCTTTTTTCTTTTATAATAAAGAATTGATGTTGAATTTTATCAAACATTTTTTCCACATATATGAAGATGGTCATATTAGTTTCCCCTTTAATAGGTAAACATGACAGATAAATTGATTTTCAAGTGTAAGACCATCTTTACATTCTTGAGGTAAACCTAACTTTGTCATTTTAAAATACTGCTGGATTTGTTTTGCTACCATTTTATTAATGATGATTACATCTATGTTCATGAGAATGTTGTCCTATCATTTTCCTTATTATACTCCCCTTGCTCACTTTTGGTCTTAAACTTTTGCTAGTTTCATTAAATATGTATTTTTTCCATAATAGAGGAGTCTGTGTGAGATTGGAACTTATCCCTTGTGTCTTTGGAGAAATGTTGATAAAACAAAGGTTGACACACGTGTGAAAATTTCTCTTTGGTATTTTCCTAGAGAGCCATTGAGATTTAGTTGTAACAATTATATTTTTCATTTCCAGAAGTTCTGTTGATCCATTTTTTATAATATCTCATTCTTTTTTTTAAGTTTCTATTTATTTAAGTAATCTCTGTATCCAGTGTGGGGCTCGAACTCACAACCTCAAGATCAAGAGTTGCATTGACTGAGCCAGCCAGGCGCCCCAATAATATCTCATTCTTCTGTCATATTTTAGATTGATATCTTTATTTTTTAAAACATTCCCAGTTTATGGACTTTTATGTGAAGTACTGTATTGTCTGAAATTCTTGAAAATATAATCCTGCTGTTTTTCATGTCATTTGATTCTCATGTTAGATTGTTTCTCTATGGTTTTGGAAATTTGGATTGCAAATTCACCCTCAGCTTTATGCTTGACAGTTGTGATGTTCAGGAGTTCATAGCATGTCTCTCCAAAGAGATCTTGTGTTTGCTTCTGCACATACTACCTGGTAACAGTTTTTATATTAATATCTCATCCTGAGAGTTTCTATGCTTTGCATATGGTGTCAGTTTAACCTGAAAAGCCACTGAGGGTAAGCCCCTGGTTACACATATTCAGGGAAGCTCACTCCTCCCAAAAAGCTCAGGAGACACAAATTTCTTTGTCATCTCCCTGTGCTTTTACCAGTGGATTTTTGTTGTTCCTCTATTTCACTTACACAGAGGCCAAAATTCCAGGTCTAAGACTCATGTGGGCCCATATGAGACCATTAAAACCTGAGCTTCTTGTTTAAGGATACTAGCAGTCGTCCCTTCTTGCCTTTGGCCTCTAGGGATGTCCCTTACTTTTTTCCACGGTCACTGTACCTTTAAAAGGATGTTTTCTCTGTTTCTGTGTGTTTTTCAGCATAAGGGTTATTCGATTCCCTAATGCATATCTTTAGGAGACAATCAGTGAGACCTTCCTCAAAGTTATTCTTCAGAAATGACAAATTCAATAAGACCAATTTGTGCTATACATCAGGCAAAACAAACATAAAAAAGAAAAAAGTGCTCCAAACTGCTTTTTACCTTTTACTCTCCTTCCCCACAAAATGATATAGGGTCTGTTATCATCACTAAAAATTCAAGAAAGTGGGTCTGCACAATGTCTAAGGTTTCCAGAAGTTAATTATGACATATAGATATAGATACAGAAGCAAAGAAAGCAGAGTGAGTCTACTTTGTTTTTACTCCTGTTGGGATAAGTTCATACCTTCCTCAAAGTCCTTTGTTTCAATCATTTATCTTTTATATATGCCAAGTGGGGAATGGTTGTGGGAAATCACAATGAGACAGAGAAGAGAATAATCTAAAGTAGGCACATTTCTAAAAATGGGATTTAAGCTTCTATAATGAAAAGTACACCAAATTTTTCTAAAAAACCTTCTGCATTATGTTTAAAAGATCAGTGGACTATGGTACTTACATGGCCTTATAATGTTCTTTAATTACTTCTAGTTATGTACTCAATATTGAGATTCATGGCTCATTTTCTGATTTTGAAAGCAATCCATTTTTGCCTCAAGCCATACATAGTATTTTTCAGATACCTAGTAAACATGCTAGGTACTGCAAATTAATATTTTTAGAATCCATTCTGGGAGGACATTTCCTAAAATATGGTGATTGGGGGTGGGGAACAGCTGTGTTTTATTAAATCTCACTAGCATATACTTGAAATTCAAAATATTTCATAAATGATGGCCCTTTGGATGTTGTACTTATTTTACCGCTTTTTGACAAAACTTAGTTCCCCATAATTGTCACTGAGTGAATTAATAATACATCTTTTAAAAATTCTGTGTTTAGAGGGAACCTGGCTGGCTCAGTTGGTAGAGCATGTGACTCTTGATCTCAGGGTCATGAGTTCAAGCCCCTGTTGGGCATGGAGCCTACTTAAACAAAAGAAACAAATAAACACTTAAAGATTGCCTGAGACCAACCTACCCCTCTCTGGGCTAACCATTTGGGTAGCTAAACATTTGTATATGCACTAACAAATACATTCTCTTTTTCTAAAATTCTTGCAGTACTACTCATTTGACATTTAACATCCAAAGAGAAGGGAAAAGTATTAAATCCCATTCCAGAATTGTTTTTTCTATATCTTTATCCCCCCTGTTAGATGATAAGTTGATTGAGGACATGGGCATATTCTTAAAATTTATACCTTCCACAATATTTAACCTACTTATCATTTATTCACTAAACATACATTTACTGTGTGACCATTAAAAAAAGTCAGTTTATATGCTTGCTTATTAATTCTATAAGCACGTGTAAACTTTATGTATATCAGAGTAGAATTTGTATTATTCATTAACTCATTCAACTTATTTATTTACATTGGTGAAAAGGAATGGGATTTAATACCTTTCCCTTCTTGTAAGTTTCCTCCACACTTGATGGTCATTAAAATGGATTCCTATAGGAAATGCCTCTGAAAATGAAAAACGATTCTATGAATGATGGATGGAAGCCACAATATGAAATTAAAATGATAATATGGATATGCAAACTAAAACATCTCATAGCCTGCAGTAGATTTTGACCACTTATTTATGAAACCCTGAAATGTGGGGTCTATAATGAAATTGCTGCTGGACCCTTAGCTGTAACATCTATCATGGAGGGTGATGGTATGAGACTAAATGATAAATTGTTAAGGTCAAGCTACAATCAATATGCAAACACTAGATATAGAAATGTGTGACTTATGCACACCAAGAGTGATAGATTAAAATATTATGGATTCAATCTTTTTTTCCTCCCAATGGAGAACATCTTTAAGATAAATGATGTAAATAACTTTATGATAAGGTCACACTTGATTTTATTTATTTAGCCTTTTGAGTACCTTTGGGTAGCAGAAACAAATTACTTTTTTAAAAAAGGAAAAACCCTTGATTTTTTTTTTGTTCTCAGTCATTATGCATACTTCAATTTAGCATATGGAGAAGTCTGATAACTCAGAATACATACTTACATTATAATGCTTTTCACATAGTTTTTATCATGTTTCTCCTGTGAATTCTTTCCCTTCCAAACTGCACCAATTTAGATTGTCATCAGTTCTTTTTCCAGTAGCATTCTAACTTGTCTTCTCTACATTTAATCCCTTTTGATCCATGTTATACCCGCAAATGCAAACATTGTATGTATCATCCCTTCAGGTTCAATGTGAAAACTAGCCAGTCTGATGGTATACTTGGATGATGTGTTTTCCCTGGTAATACTTACATTAGTCAGTGTTCTCCAGAGAAACGGAACCAATAGATTAGAGATGTGTGTGTGTGTATGTATGTATGTATGTATACACACACACACACACACACATACACACACACATATATATCTCCAATCTATATAATTTATTTATGTATCATATAAATACAGATATAATTATATATTCTACAATGTTATTTATTATATGAATTGGCTCCTGCAGTTATGAGGGCCAAGACGTCCCACAATATGCCACCTGCAAACTAAAGAACCAGGAAGCCAGTTGTATAATACAGAACTGTCTAATTCAGTCTAATTCCAAAGGCCTGAAAAGCAGGATTTCTGATGTCTGATGGCAGGAGAAGATGGGCGTCCCAGGTCAAGAACAGAGAGCAAATTCGTCCTTCCTCTACCTTTTTGTTCTACTTGGGCCCTGGATGGATGGGATGATGCCCATCTGCATTGCTGAGAGTGATGATCTTTACTTATTCTACTGATTCAGATGCTAATCTCTTCTGGAAACACCTTTATAGACATAACAGAAATAATGTTTTACCACCTATCTGGGCATACTTTAGCCCAGTCAAGTTGACACAAAAATTAACCATTACAATAGGAAAGCATTTAACTGGGGCATTCTATAGATAATGCACCCTCATTTGTTCCATAATCAGCTAGAAATTGTGGGAATTTCAGTAAAGGTAGAAGAGATGCCTACTGCTATGGAGACTATTGAAAGAGAATTTGGGGAAAGATTGTGGGCATGTAGGCAATAGCTTAGTTTAAACATAATCTTTATCCTCAGACACATCTGGTTTATATCTCAGCTCTCCCACTTGTTATCTGGGTGACTAAGCAAGTTTCTTAATCTCTCTGAGCCTGGTTCCTTCATATATAAAAGGGAGATAATAATCCCAACCTAATGGAGTTGTAAAATTTAAAACAGATCATTCATTTACAAGCTACTTGACCTTGGGCAAGTGCCTTCATCTCTCTGAAAATCAGTGGGCTGATCTGGAGAATGCTGATAACAATATTTTTATTAATATATTATTATAATGATCATATCTATGTCCCTTCAGGTGGTAAAAATGCTTAAATATGATACTTCTACAATTCAACAAATATTTCCTGAACTTCACCATTGGTTCATATAAAGCATTTAGCAAAGGACTTCTTGCCCATGGTCAATGCTCATTGAATGTTAGCTATGTGACCATGATTATTCCTGGGATACACTGCAGCTCTGCTCCCTTCCACACTGGCATATGGTTAAAATACCAGACAGTCCCCTTTTACTAGCAGACATCCTGGAGCTCACCTGTTTAACAACACCCTTTGGGGGTTATTGTGCTTCTGGGAAGTTGTTTGCAAAAGGAAAGGACTTATTTTGGGGAGCTATTTCCTGATAAGTAGCTAATAGTACATTGAGGAAATGTTATTTTCCCTTTCTTTAATCTATTATGGATTTACACAAGTTGTTGAGTGTCCAGAAATGTGTTGTTTGCACCAAATCCATGCCAGAGAGAGAAGTTGATACTTTCCTAGTGACTTGAACATTAATACACATGGCCAGCGCCAGCATCTCTTACCTTTCCAACATTTGTTCCTACTTTTAATAAGCCCTTAGATTAAAAGACAGACGCTCTTAAAATAAGCCTTGGGGTGCCTGGGTGGCTCAGTCAGTTAAGCGTCTGACTCTTGATTTCAGCTCAGGTCATGATCTCAGGATCATGAGATCGAGGCCTGAGACAGGCTCAGCGCTGAACATGGAGCCTGCTTAAGATTCTCTCTTCCTCAGACACAAAGAAATGGAAAAACGTTCCATGCTCATGGATTGGAAGAACAAATATTGTGAAGATGTCAATGCTACCTAGAGCAATCTACACATTCAATGCAATCCCCATCAAAATACCATCCACTTTTTTCAAAGAAATGGAACAAATAATCCT
>NC_058419.1:8411913-8442082 GCF_002201575.2 Neomonachus schauinslandi | reverse complement strand
GAACCATGAGAGACGATGGACTCTGAAAAACAAACTGAGGGTTCTAGAGGGGAGGGGGGTGGGAGGATGGGTTAGCCTGGTGGTGGGTATTGAGGAGGGCACATTCTGCATGGAGCACTGGGTGTTATGCACAAACAATGAATCATGGAACACTACATCTAAAACTAATGATGTAATGTATGGGGATTAACATAAGAATTAAAAAAAATAACAAAAAAAAGACAAAATACTATGATTCCATTTATATGAGGCATCTAAAGTAGTCAAATTCATAGAGACTGAAAACAGAGTTGTGGTTTCCAGGGACTGAAGGGGATTTGTTGCTTCATGGGTATAGAATTTCAGTTCTGCACAATGAGAAAGTCCTGGAGATCTGTTTCACAATACTGTAAATATTTTCACCACTATTGAACTGTTGTACACTTAAAAATGGTTAATGTGGTAAACTTTGTTATGCTTTTTTTTACCACAATAAAAAAAACCCTGAGATTTCTGTAAAAAAAAAAAAAAAAAGATTCTCTCTTCCTCTCCCTTTGCCCCTCTCCCCGTTTGTGCTCGCTCACTTACTCTCTCTCAATAAATAAATAAATAAATAAGCTTTCTTCATATGGTCACCTGCCTTTAAACTAGAAAGAAATTTAGAGAGAAAGGTAGATAGAATGCTCTTTTTAAATGTATGTTTAAAACACCAAACTGAATAAAAAGAGTTGGACCCTTCATCAAACCATGGCTGTCAGAATAATGCATTTTGTTACAGGCCACAAAAATACTGCTCTGCTCTGGGTTTGGTATCTTAGGTGTGCCGTTTTGCCATTACTCCCATTTTAAAGAAGCACTGTGATACTTTTATTTTTAGAATTCTAGCAATGCAATTCCCACTGCTATTCATTAGGGTCTATGAGTATTTGCTTTCATTGAATGAAGTTTGTGGATTGGAGAGTCTGCTACTGATTGGCCACCTATGCTGCTTCTCTCTTGTGCTAAAGAATGCAAACAAATGTAAATATGAGCTGAAGAAAAACAGAATTAGATAAAGGAAATAATTTAACCAGAAAAATCATTCAATAATTCATAAATAAGTAATTCCAGGATGAATTGCTCTTTAGGATTATTCATAGCACAAATTTTCAGAACAACCTGCCTCTGTGTCTGTTGTTTGGCCTGCCTGCCTGTCTGTCTATCTATCTATCTATCTATCTATCTATCTATCTATCTATCTATCTATCTATCATCATCTACCTGTCTATTCATTTTCACTTAAGTGGTCTAAACAAGACATAGGCAGAGGAGAGTACAAGATTGTTGAAACTCAATCAAATTTAATTATTAGGACATCATTTTCCTTTAGCAACTTTAGTCTTTAAATGACCTCTTTTGGGGTGCCTGGGTGGCTCAGCCAGTTAAGTGGCTGCCTTGGGCTCAGGTCATGATCTCAGGTCCTGTGATCAAGCCCTGTTCAGCAGGGAGCTTGCTTCTCCCTCTCCCTCTACTTGCTCCTCCTGCTTGTGCGCTCTTGCTCTCTCTGTCAAATAAATAAATAAAATCTAAAAAAATTAATTAATGACCTCTTTTGAAAAAAATAAAAAAATTAATGACCTTTTTGGATGAGTAATAAGACTTTGTGACGATGAGAATTCCAGAATAAGAAGGAAAACTTAGTAAAAATGCTTATAAGGAAATGAAATTGGAGAGAGGAAACCCTCCCCAAGGAAATGTGACCTCTTAGGATTTATGACCCCATGTATCCCCTCCTTTCTCCACAGCCATTATGTTTTGGATGGCAATCTTTTTGCATGAACAAATGATAAACTTTTATCCCAGATCAATTCTATGCAATAAGCATGTAGTGAACACCTACTATGTGTTAGGTATTGGTAATTTGAAGGTGAAAAATGCAGTTTCTCATTCTCATGGTCTAAGTGTACATATAACATGTTTTAAGAAAAGGGGTGACATGGTCATAGGTTTAGAAAGATTACTAAAATGACAGTATGGAGAAAGGATTTGAGGGAGAAATAATGGACGTAGGTTATCTATTAGGCCTTTGTGTATTCTCCCTTAGAATAGCATTTCCTGATCTATTTTGTCTTATGATCACTCTGATAATAATATACAGACTCTCAACACAAATTATTTGTTCATCTCCCACACACACACAGTAAAAGACTTGAACAAATATTAACACAGGATCTAACAGCCTAAGGCCACATCTCTAGGATGACACTGGCCCTCCTAAAAGTGCCTGCTTGAGAAAAGTCAAGGTTGCCAAAAGAATGTACTGTTTGTGCCAGCCAACACCTGAAGACAGAGCCTGTTTCCCAGCCTCTGTGGGAGGGCAGGAGCCTAACTTTGATAAGCACCAGTTAACAAACCCAGATATGTTTCACAAAGATCAACCCTAGTTTCCCGCTTTTGGTAATTTCCCACTTCCTTAACTCAAGCCTCTACCATCTACCCTCACTCTTCCCTCCTTCTCCCTTTAAAACACCCTATCATCTCTGGTAACAAAGTGAAGTTGAGTTCTGTTCATGCTGGACTTTCTTTCCTACGGCAAAAATATGTTTCTGGTTAAAATCTGTCATTAACTTTAGTGTCTAGCTTTGTTTTATCTTTGACACTAGTTTGAAATACATTTCCAGTAAAAGCCAACCTTACTGGCACATACATCATTTCTTTATCCTCTCTCAGCTACCTTTACACAGATTCCACACAAATTAAAACTTAATACACCAAAAAAAACCTTAATACACCAACTGAAAAATGAGACAAGAGCCAGTGGTTGAAGATTTTGTAAAAGATGGTGGCAAGCAAGAGTGCGATAACAATATCAGCAAAGTTCATCTTTATAAAGTAAAATTTAAATTTATATTATTCCTTAACTTTATAACAAAAGAGACATGATACATAACTAAAGTCCCACCTTTCCAATTCACATCTGGATTGTTGGCAACAGCCCTCCTTATACAGAATTAGAATATACCACAAAGATAAACTATGCAACTTGTGTCTAGGAAAGCAGATTTGAGAATTCCAGCAAGGCGAAAATAACCCCTATTGCTCAATAACTGTGCCATTGTGGCAATGTGCTATATAGTAACATCAAGCCCAACCCTTGAAGTAAGATTCCAATTCCTTATCCATGGAAGTTCATTATACCCACACACACATACACACACATATATATCTCCCCAAGTTCTGCTTTTGCTGTCATCCACATATTTTGACACATAGTGTACTCATTATCACTCCTATTAAGATCATATCCTGCATGATGCTGATTCTTTAACATTTATTTAGATTTCTTTTGTGTCATGCTCAAACTTTGTGAATGTTCTGTTTGTGTTAAAAATAACATATATTCTTGTACTCCTAAAATTAATACAATGTTATATGATAATTTCATCTCAATATAAAAATAAAGTTTAATCTCTTTTGGGTATAAATCAATACACATTTATTGAGGATAATAATTAATGTGTATCTGATACTGTCTAAACATTTTAAATATAACTCATTCATTCCCCACCAAAACCCTATGAGGAATGTATTATCATTTTCATTTTAAAAAGAAAAAAAAACTGGGTGCCAGGGTGGCTTAGTCAGTTAAGTGTCTGCCTTCAGCTCAGGTCATGATCCCAGGGTCCTGGGATGGAGCCCCACGTCAGGCTCCCTGCTCTGCGGGGAGCCTGCTTCTCCCTCTCCCTCTGCCTACTGCTCCCCCTGCTTGTGCTCTTTCTCTCTCTGACAAATAAATAAATAAAATCTTTTAAAAAAAAAAAAAGAAAGAAAAAAAATTTAAAAAACTGAGACAAAGAAATGTTAAATAATTTTCCAAAAGTCATGCAGCTAGCAGAGAGTAGAGATGGTATTTGAACCCAGGCTGTCTATCTTCAGAATCCATGCTTTTAGCTACTTTATATCACCTCTCTTACTATTGTTATTTTAATCTGCCAATTCATTAGGGTTTTTTTGTATCCTTGTTCATCAATTCACAATAGAAGTGTGTTACTATTACCAACTAAAATTTTTGAAATGTCTTTTCTCTGTGGTTCTATCATTTACAGCTTTATAGTTCTGTTCTCATGATCTTTACATCTTCTTGATCTATTTTTCCTGTTATCATTAAATAATAACCCGTTTGTGTTTTATGATGTTTTCACTTCAAATTCTATTTTATCTGACATAAAATTGCTATAATATCTTTCCTTTAGCTTATATGTGTCTCATATATAATTTGCCATCCCTTGATTTTCATTGTATGTACACTCTTGTTATGTGTTTCATATATAGGGTGACCATATAATTTACCGTTGCAAATGCCTAACCTGTGGAGTAGGGTGGAGGCAGGATGAGGAGGAAAACTTCAGGAGAGGACCAGCTTGCCTGCACGTATTATTGGTTCTCCATCTCAGTCAGGTTGCAGCAGCACTCCTGTGGTATCCCACTGCCTCTAGATGGCATTGCCCTGGTGCTAAGCTAGGTGCTGCTTTCTCTCCTTACAGGAGCAATGGGGCCCGGATGATAATATTTCCATAACAATGTGATAGTGTGGGAATGGGATATGGGGTTAAGCACCAAGTTAAGAAGCTCTTCCCCAATTTTGCATCCATCTATGAACTCTAGGTACATTTACTTTCTAAGTGATTTCATCTTTTCTCATGACATTAAATCCATCTACAGTCTCATGAATCCCAACTACATGGTTCCAGGCCAGATCCAACATCTCCCTTGAGCTCCAGAATGAAATATCCAACTACATACTTACCACCTCCACTTGGATATCTAATAGGCATCTCAAATTGCCATATCCATAACATATCCTTGAATACCCACCATCACCATCACCCTTAATGGTATTTCCATTCTACCAACTGCTCAGGCATAAATTTTGGAGTTAACTTTACTCAGTTTCATTCACACAACCAATCTAGTCCATTAGCACTTCAAAAACTTTCGAGAAACAAGTCCATTCTCATCACATCCCCAAAACAACAGTATAAATATTGTATCTTGACTGGATTATTGCAATAGCCTTCAAACTGGTCTCCCTGCTTTTGTCCTTTTGACCCAGGACAATTTGATCATAAAACATTAGCCAGAGATATGTGATTAAAACATAAGTCAGACTGTGCCAAATGTCCAGCCAAAACTGAGATGGCTTATTTTTTTCTGAATAAAATTCAAAATCCATACTCTACCACACAAACCCCTCCACAATCAACCTTCTGGCTACTTCTCTGAACTAATCTTCTAACACTCATCCCTGCACTGATTACACTCTTGATGAAAGGGCTTCCTGGTAGGTGTCCCCCAATCTTAACCTAACCCTAACATGTCACACATGGTATTTTGGTACAGTTGGGTTTTTCCCTGCCTAGAACACTGTTCTGTCTCCAAATATCTGCATGGCTTATTCCCTCACTTCCTTCAGGTCTCTGTCAAATATCACCTTGTAAGAAAAAGATCACTGTATACAAAATAGCAACCACTCTCCTCCTAATACTCCCTATGTCCCTTACCATGTATTATTTTTCAGAACATTTATCAACAGCTGATATATAATTTATTTGCTTATTTTCTGTATCTTAATACTACAATGTAAAGTCTACTAAACTAGAGATTTTGTTTCTTTGTTCACTGCTGATTTTCTAGCTCCTACAGCAATGTCTGACATGCAGTAGACATTTAATTAAAATTTATAAACTGGAGTGCCTGGGTGGCTCAGTCATTAAGCATCTGCCTTCAGCTCAGGTCATGATCCCAGGGTCCTGGGATCGAGCCCCACATCGGGCTCCCTGCTCGGCGGGAAGCCTGCTTCTCCCTCTCCCACTCCGCCTGCTTGTGTTCCCTCTCTCGCTGTGTCTCTCTCTGTCAAATAAATAAAATCTTTAAAAAAATCTATAAACTGAATGAATGAGATTTACCCCTGCTCCTACCACCAGCTGATTATAGATAAATTCAGATTTAGATATAGGACACAACTATGTCTTACCAGGATCCATTTATGATCAAGAACATGGGACTGTTGGCTATGGTAGGAATACCATTAATGGCTACTGATCTTTTACACTTGATCTTAGCCAAAAGGCCGAGAAGCGATAATGGCTACTGATTTTTTAAAGATGAATGAAAATTTTAGGCCCATGTTCTAATTAACCAAAGTATGAAACTAGCATAGCAGAGAAAAGGAGTGGTTTTATTACCTACAGACTCCATAGGGGTTTTCTAGAATCAAGATGACATAACTTTCAAAGCACTTTTCCACTAGGCAGTGGTTCTGGCATTGTAGAATATTGTACCCATGTGCTGAGTCAAAACTACCTTTAGTTTCAAATTTTCTAGATAAGGCAATGGAGTACTTCCACAGCTTAAATTACATTGTCACTTCTTCACTCAAAACATTGCAAAATTTTCTCATTTCACTCAGAGATAAAGCCAAAGTCTTTACAGTCTCCCAAAAGCCCCCTATATGACATAGTTCTGCATTATCTGACTTCATCCCCTTTGATTTTCCACTTTGTTCACTCTGCTCCAGCTACCTTGCTATATCTAAGAAATGCCACAAAAGCTTCCATCTCAGAGCCTTTATAACTGCTTTTCTTTTCCTAGAATGTTCTTTCTCATATCTTCCGGGCTCTACTGCTCATTTCCTTTAGATCTTCATTGAAAAATTAACTTATTAGTGGAGCTCTACTTGATCACACTAATAAATTACCAAAATCACATTCCCCAGCACTCCTTAACCCCTTTCCTTGATTTATTTCTTCTCCATAGTGCTTACGATCACCATCTGGGATAGAAGATTTCTAGATATCTTGATAGATATACACAACCACACAGACCTACATAGGATATCTATGTGTATCTACACATACACACTCTGTTTTTTCATGGTCTGTCTCAATCCCATTAGAAAGTAGTATCTATGAGAGCAAAGAATTTTATCTGTTTTATTCACACTCAAATCTCTGATATTCAGGATGAAGTCAGACAGATATTCAACAAATATTTGTTGAATGGATGAAAAAATAAATGAATAAGCATTTTTTTTTGGCATCATTCCTCATTTCAAAACTCACTTTAAAAGGAAATTTCCTGGGGCACCTGGGTGGTTTGGTCAGTTAAGCATCTGACTTCAGCTCAGGTCATGGTCTCAGGGTCCTGGGACAGAGCCCACTTCAAGCCCACATCAGGCTCCGTGCTCAGAGAGGAGTCTGCTTGTCCCTCTCCCTCTCCCCCTGCTCATGTTCTCTTTCTCTCTCTAAAATAAATAAATAAAATCTTAAAAATATAAATAAATAAAAATAAAAGGAACTTTCCTATATAGCATAGGGAATAAAGTCAATGCTACCACAATAGTGCCGCATGGTGACAGATGGTAACTACACTTGGGGTGAGCATAGCATAATGTATAGAGTTGTGGAATCACTATGCTATATACCTGAAAATAATGTAACTTTGTGTGTCAATTAAACTCAAATAAAAAAAGGAACTTTCCTAGTGAATATTTTAAATCATCTAAAAAAACTCCTTTATTAATTAAGCATATTGGAAAAATATTCTAATCCATTTTGTTTGAAAGGTGGCCTAATAATATTAATAGCTGGTATTCTGGGTGTTTTCTATTAGCAGGTACAATGCTAAGCCCCTTACATGCATATCATCTTACTAAAGACCATGCAAGAAAGGTATCAGTATTCTCATTTTATAGATGGGAGAAGTGGAACTTAGAAAAATTAATTTAATCAAAGTGATATGGCTACTATTGAATACTGTGTGTCAACCATGTTCAAATAAAAAAAAGTGACAAGGCTACTAATGGTTGCACAGGGACTCAAACTAAGCTGTGTGCTCCCCAAAACTCTTTTAGGCTCCTTATAAAGTCCACTATAAAACATGAGAATCATATCAGCTTATCCCTGCAGATAATGAAACTAAGAAAGCCATCATCTAGAATCCATTCCTCTACCATTACCATCTTTCAGTAACTCACATAATATAATAGATTGTTTTTAATGAGCAAGAACCTTTTTAGTCAGAATATTAAAAATAGAACCTGAGAATAATACATTGTAAATAATCACTTAAGTTGCCTTGGTTTATGTATTTAGTGATAAAGCTACATTATTATAGTTCTATTCATAAAGCTTTGTATATGTGAGGTAATGACATCTTCTCTTCCTTTTGGTCTCTATTAAAATGTACATTGCTTCTGAATTCAAAGGGCTTTAATCTCATGTGATATGGAAAATTTCCAGTCAGGGTTAATTAAGCAGGAACTATAATACTTATGGTAATGACTAATGGACCTTAATATTCTGAGTTATTTTTCCACTAGTTTTGCACATTTGGGACTGAGTGGCCTGCCAGGCACACACTGCCACTATACTATCCTGATATTGACTTGAAATTGATCTTTATTTTATTTTATAAGCTCCTATTTTTTAATGGGTCCTCACACAGTTGTAGCCACAAAAGTTAGAATTTTATATTGAGACCTTGCTATGGTCTGAATGCTTGTGTCCTCCCAAAATTCAAATGGTGGAATCCTAAACCCCTAGAGGTATTTATATTAGTAGGTGGGGACTTTGGGAAGTGATTAGCTTGAAGGGGGAGAATATGCCACTTAAAAATATGCCTTTTTGGCATATGGATTATCTTTTTTTTAAGATTTTATTTATTTATTTGACAGAGAGAGAGAGACAATGAACGAGAGAGGGAACACAAGCAGGGGGAGTGGGAGAGGTAGAAGTAGGCTTCCTGCTGAGCAGGGAGCCCGATGCGGGGCTCGATCCCAGGATCCTGGGATCATGACCTGAGCCAAAGGCAGATGCTTAAGGACTGAGCCACCCAGGCACCCCAGCATATGGATTATCTTGAGCTAGTTATTTTTAAGAAAAAGCAGATAGAGGAGAAGCTCTGAAAACCAAGTAGAAGTATCCTATTGTAAGGAGCATTCATATTTATAAAGGAAATCTCCATTTGTAAAGGTACCTCCCTTTCTGTACCAGGAAGAGAAGGATGACTCTAATCTCTAGAAACTCTTAATGGAAAAGGCAAAGACTTAGATCTGCATAACAAATTTACCCTTGTTTACTGTGCCTTTTCAGGTTACCTCACATAACTGGCTCCTTCCACCCCACAGATCTTTCTTGTGCCTTTAGCTGGAGATGGTATTTAAGGTGGTGGCTTGGGCCATTTCGGGGAGTTGCTCAGTTTTCCTGGGTCTCTCCCATGGATACAGGAGGTATCCATGTTATTCAACTTCTGTTTCCCTCCTCTTAATCTATCTTTTACTACAGGGAGGGGGGTGGGGTCTCAGCCAAGAACTTAGAATGGTAGAAGGAAAATCATTTTTCTTCCCCTACAAGGTCATGAGGGTAGAGCCCTCATGAATGGAATTAGTGCCTTATAAAAGAGGCCCCAAAAAGATCTCTAGCTCCTTCTGCCAGGTGAGGACACGCGAGAAGAATGCAGCCCAGAAGACAGACCCCACCTGATGATGCTGGCACTCTGATCTCTGACTTCCAGCTTAAGGAACTATGAGCAATCTCTCTCTGTTTACAAGCCACACAGTCTGTGGTATTTTGTTATAGGAGCCCAAATGGACTAAGACAGACCTCTATATAACATGAAAGAATAATCAATTGGCACAACTTAGCCACTTGAATAAGAATGATTTAAAGATAATGGAATATGGATAATATGAAAATCATTTAAACATGCTAAAAAAGGAAAAGCCAAGTTTGAGGAATACCAAGTACACAGAATTATGCTTTCTTTCCACAGGCTTGCAAATATGTTATAGCCTTTAGTTCTTACATTGGTGTCTATCATTATCATAATAACCATTCTAAAAAATAAGGAAACAGAAACCCAGAAATATTAAGTGAATTCACCAAGTTCATGGTGTTAGTAAGTGCTAGAACCAAATTACAATTCTACAATTCTATGGTCAATTAATCTTCAACAAAGCAGGAAAGAATATCCAATGGGAAAAAGACAGCCTCTTCTACAAATGGTGTTGGGAAAACTAGACAGCAACATGCAAAAGAATGAAACTGGACCACTTTCTTACACCATACACGAAAATAAACTCAAAATGGAGTCAAGGCCTAAATATGAGACCTGAAACCATAAAAATCCTAGAAGAGAACACAGGCAGTAACTTCTTTGACATCAGCTACAGCAACTTCTTCCTAGATATGTCTCCTGAGGCAAGGAAAACAAAAGCAAAAATAAACTATTGGGACTACATTAAAATAAAAAGCTTTTGCACAGCAAAGGAAATGATCAACAAAACTAAAAGGCAATCTACAGAATGGGAGAAGATATTTGCAAATGACATATCTGATAAAGGGTTAGTATCCAAAATATATAAAGAACTTACAAAACTCAACACCCAAAAAATGAATAATCCAATTAAAAATAGTCAGAAGACGTGAATAGACATTTTTCCAAAGAGACATACAGATGGTCAACAGACACATGAAAATATGGTCAACAATGACCTATCACCTCATACCTGTCAGAATGGCTAAAATCAACAACACAAGAAACAACAGGTGTTGATGAGGACATGGAGAAAAACTCTCTTACACTGTTGGTGGGAATGCAAACTGTTGCAGCCACTCTGGAAAACAGTATGGAGGGTCCTCAAAAACTTAAAAACATAACTACCATATGATCCAGCAATCACACTACTAGGCATTTACCCAAAGAATACAGAAACACTAATTCAAAGGGATAAATGCACCCCTATGTTTACTGCAGCATTATTTACAATAGCCAAATTATGGAAGCAGCACAAGTGTCCATTGATAGATGAATGGATAAAGAAGATTAAATATAGAGAGAGAGACTATGGACTATTATTGAGCCATTAAACAGAATGAGATCTTGCCATTTTCAATGACATGGATGGAGCTAGAGAGTATAATGCTAATTGAAATAAGTCAGTCAGAGAAAGACAAATACCACGATTTCACTCCTATGAGGAATTTAAGAAGCAAAACAAACAAGGGAAACGGGGAGAGAGAGAGAGAGAAACCAAGACAGACCCTTAACTATAGAGAACAAACTGATGGTCAGCAGAGGGGAGGTGGGTGGTGGGATGGGTGAAACAGATGATGGGGATTAAGTAGTGCATGTGTCCTGATGAGCACCAGGTGATTAAAATAAAAACTTTAAAAAAGTCAGAATGAGGGGTGCCTGGCTGGCTCAGTCAGTATAGCATGTGAATCTTCATCTCAGGGTTGTGAGTTCAAGCCCCATGTTGGGTACTGAGATTACTTAAAAATAAAAACATCTTTTTTTTTTAAATTTTGTATTGTTATGTTAATCACCATACATTACATCATTAGTTTTTGATGTAGTGTTCCATGATTCATTGTTAAAAATAAAAACATCTTTAAAAAATCAGACTGAAGGGCGCCTGGGTGGCTCAGTTGGTTAAGCGACTGCCTTCGGCTCAGGTCATGATCCCGGAGTCCTGGGATTGAGTCCCGCATCGGGCTCCCTGCTCAGCGGGGAGTCTGCTTCTCCCTCTGCCCCTCCCCCCTCTCATGCTCTATCTCATTCTCTCTCTCAAATAAATAAATAAAATCTTTAAAAAAATAAAAAAAATAAAAAATAAAAAATCAGACTGAATCATTTGGTTGCATGAGGTGCAAAGTAACACTTTGCACACTTTATCACTGTGTTCTTCTGTTTCCCCAGCATTTCTTTCATTAATATGGTTCCACTGACCTGACAGTCAATGTGTGAGCCCGCACCACATTGGGCCAATTATTCCAACTTTAAAAGGCCAGTGAGTGTCTGGTGTGATAAATATCTTTCAATAGTCTTGCCGTTTCAGATTTTATCAGAATATGTACGTACCCAAGTGTATTTCTGGATGACTTTAACACCACTTTGTCAAATTCAGGGAAGACTGTGTGATTTTTAGTTCAATTACCATAAAACATACATTGAATTTAGGGGGGAAAACCTCATTACAAATATCAAATGTTCCCTTACAGTATAATGAACATCTGTTCATTCCAGTCTCCTTTCATATGACTTAGGAGATACTGTGGTTTCTCTTTATAGGTTTAGAACAATTCTTGATAGATTTATTCCTATAAATGCATTATTTTTCCTTTCACGTATGACTTTATATATATGTATGTGTGTGTGTATATATATGTATATACATAATAAAGAGATTCAGAATGAGCTTCCCCAAAATGTGCCACTTTGGCACATGGATCATTTCAGCTGAAGACAATCAAGGCCCAAAAGATTCGGGAAAAGCTTTTACCTCCCCCTTAATTGCCTCTAAGAATTTAGCTAGAGGGCCTGGTCCAGGAAGACAGCTATATAAGTACAGAGAGTCCAGGCTAGGTGTGGTAAGCTGGAGGGAGCTCCACAGGGCCTGGAGATCAGATTCCTCTCTGCATCCCATTGTCTGCATGGCATGACAAACATTTGTTTACCAAACATCTGCTCTTCCCATCTTCCTGTGAACAGTCTTCCTTCCCTTTGAAGCCGCAGAGCCCCTACCCCTGTCTGCTTAGCTCAGGATAGCATATAAGCCTCAATTGCCTCTGAGCCCCTCAAGTCTTTGTAGGGCTCCAAAAGATACAATTTTTTTCTCCTGTTAATCTGTCTTATGTCAATTTAATTAATAGACCAAGCAAAATAATCTAGAAGGGGAGAGAATAAAATTTTCCTCCCCCGTAATAATTATAATATTACATTATATAGTTATATTAATATATATTATATATATAATTGGTTTCTACTCACCTGATTTGACTGTCTTAATAGTTTTCATAGTTTTTACCTTATTATCTTGGGATTTCTAACTAGAAAATACACTCTATGAGTTTGCATTGCATTATTAAAATCAAGTGAATTTTGTACTTTTAATAGAAAAGATTTTTTAAAACCAAACATCACATTCTTATTTGTATTAAGTGCTACACATCTCCATACAGGAAGAGTCAAGAAGCAACCCTGATTTGGGTGCTCCCTCCCCAAATGAAACCCCAAATGTTCTGGAAGACATCTGGTCATAGTCAATGCCAACACTGCCCTCAGCAGGCCTTAAATCACATGTGTTAGAGACAGGTTGTTCTCTGTACTCACATACCAGCGGGTGAGTGGATTTTAGATAGCAAAACAACATGTTATTCATAAATATGGGCTATAGAATTAATCATATTTTGGTAATGCAACCCCTTAGTGTGTTGGCTGATTTGCAGTTTAGCAAAGTATTTTCAGGTAGCTTCGTTCTTGACCTGTGTGACTACTCCACCAGAAAGGTAGTATAATGATTACATCTGATTTTTAGGAAAGACAAATGGGTCCTTAGAAGAACAGATGAGAAGTATGATGGTTTGTGACATTTGTCTGAGTGTACTGTTGACTTCTAGTCTCCTCTCCTGTGACAAAAGTCAATCTTCCCTTGATGATGAAACTCTCTGGGAAGGGATTTATGACAAATGAGTTCTTTTTGAAGGATCTGCCTTTAGGAAGATAAGGGGAGTTCAGAGAAAGCCTCTCCAAGTTTGTTATTTTTCAAAAGCCTACAGCTCAAAGTAATCAAAATACCAAAATGGTATATTTTACAGTGGCATATTCTGCTACCCTTCAAAGCTTTCCTTGATCACTTTATTTAATTTTACAACCTGTGCCCATACCAGAACTCTAGATCCCTTTTAACCTGGATGTATATTTTTTACCTTGACCTTTATTTTATTTTTATTTAAATCCACTATAGTCAATGTACAAAGCTATATTAGTTTCAGGTGTACAATACAGTGATTCAAGAATTCTGTACATTACTCAGTGCTCATCAAGATAAGTGTACTCTTAATCCCCTTCATCTATTTCACCCATCTCCTTCCCCCCCACTCTGGTACCATCAGTTTGTTCTCTACAGTTAAGAGTCTAGAGGGTTTTTTGTCTTTTTTTTTTGTCTTTGTTCATTCGCTTTGTTTCTTAAATTCTACATATGAGTGAAATCATGTGGTACTTGTCTTTCTCTGACTTATTTTGCTTAGGATTACAGTCTCTAGATCCACCCACGTCATTGCAAATGGCAAGATTTCATTATTTTTTATGGCTGAGTAACATTCCATTGTATATATATACACACCACATCTTCTTTATCCATTCATCTATCAATGGGCACTTGGGGTGCTTCCATATTTTGGCTATTATAAATAATGTTGCAATAAACATAGGGGTGCATTTATCTTTTCGAAATAGTGTTTTTGTATTCTTTGGGTAAATACCCAGTAGTGGAATTATTGGAACATATGGTAGTTCTATTTTTAATTTTTTGAGGAAACTCCATACTGTTTTCCACAGTGGCTGCACCAGTTTGCATTCCCACCAATGGAGCACTAGGGTCCCTTGACCTTTATTTTTTTTTTTTATGTTATGTTAATCACCATATATTACATCATTAGTTTTTGATGCAGTGTTCCATGATTCATTGTTTGCGTATAATACCCAGTGCTCCATTCAGTACGTGCCATCTTTAATACCCATCACCAGGTTAACCCATCCCCCCACCCCCTTCCCCTCTAAAACCCTCAGTTTGTTTCTCAGAGTCCATAGTCTCTCATGGTTCATCTCCCCCTCCGATATCGCCCCCTTCATTTTTCCCTTCCTGTTATCTTCTTCTTCTTTTTTTAACATATAATGTATTATTTGTTTCAGAAGTACAGATCTGTGATTCATCAGTCTTACACAATTCACAGCACTCACCATAGCACATACCCTCCCCACTGTCTATCACCCAGCCACCCCATCCCTCCCACCCCCCACCACTCCAGCAACCCTCAGTTTGTTTCCTGAGATAAGATAAAAAGCTTTTGCACAGCAAAAGAAACAGTCAACAAAACCAAAACACAACCGACAGAATGGGAGAAGATATTTGCAAATGACATATCAGATAAAGGGCTAGTATCCAAAATCTATAAAGAACTTATCAAACTCAACACCCAAAGAACAAATAATCCAATCAAGAAATGGGCAGAAGACATGAACAGACATTTTTCCAAAGAAGACATCCAAATGGCCAACAGACACATGAAAAAGTGCTCAACATCGCTCGGCATCAGGGAAATCCAAATCAAAACCTCAATGAGATACCACCTCACACCAGTCAGAATGGCTAAAATTAACAAGTCAGGTAACGACAGATGTTGGCGAGGATGCGGAGAAAGGGGAACCCTCCTACACTGTTGGTGGGAATGCAAGCTGGTGCAGCCGCTCTGGAAAACAGTATGGAGGTTCCTCAAAAAGTTGAAAACAGAGCTACTCTATGACCCAGCAATTGCAGTACTGGGTATTTACCCCAAAGATACAAATGGAGGGATCCGAAGGGGTACGTGCACCCCGATGTTTACAGCAGCAATGTCCTTGACCTTTATTTTTACCACCCTCTAATGGTATATAACTTATATCTGTGCCCCTTCCTCCCACCTAGAATGCAAGTTCCATGAGGACAAGTATTCTTGATTCTTCTGTTTAATAACAGCATGTAACTGTCACTGATAAATATTTGTTGAACAAATACCAAATGGCAGTGTGTAACTATTATAATTAAAACAACTGAATATCTGGTTCAAGAAGTGACTGAATGATCAATGTAACAAACTGAAAGCTCAAATGTTATGAGACCCAATTTCATACTGGCAGGAAAAAAAAGTAACCTGAAAAACCTCGCCTTCCCAGTACTTACCCAAATAAATTCCACATGGGTTAAGGGGTAGAGTATAAAATATGAACCATAAAATCACAATCCAGAGAGGGACATACACTATCTTTTGTTAAGGAAAGAAAGCTGAAAAGGAAAGAAGTTGCAGAAAAATAGAACGAGCTCATACTTGCACAAACAAAAATGAGGTGGAAAAAAAATGTTATGTGTGTACATATATGAGTTAGTAGATGGTTGTGTCAGCAAAGAAAAGAAAGTGGACAGATAAGTACAAGGTATTTGGTAATGATTGAGGCTGGATATGTGGACTGAATACTAATTTTTTTCTTTATATAGTTGTGCATTGTCTCAAATATTAGAATAAGCAAGTACTGTCTGTTAACTAAAATTACATGCAGATTTTTTTATTAAAGTAAATTTAGCTCCTACCACATTAAACAAATTAAAGTCTTCAAGTCTCAAGCTTCCCAATCTGTAAAAAGGGATATTCCTGGCCTTACCACTAGTAACAACAATTATAATAATGACAATTATTAACATTTACTGAGTTCTCATTGACATTTCAGGCACTGTGCTAAGAGCTATTATGTGGTTCTACTCATTTAATGTGTATAATAAAACTCATGACAGAAAATATTACTTCTGCCTCAATGACCTGTCAAGAGGATTAAATGAGCCAACACACATGAAAATACTGCTATAAACTGAACACAATCGAGAAACAGAAGTAATTACGTCATTTTTATATGCAGTCATACATCTACTGAAACAAATTTATTGATAATTTAGTTTGTTTAGTCCTTGAGGACTTACATCCTTGGCTCTCAGCATATGAGCACTCTGAACAATCCAACCCATTAGCTAAGCTTAATCACCACTCCAATACCACCATGTTGTTCAATATGGTAGTAATTAGCCACATTTATAGACTTCATCAAAAATAAAATATTTGGGGGCACCTGGGTGGTGCAGTCAGTTAAGCAACCGACTCCTGGTTTCGGCTCGGGTCATGATCTCATGGTTGTGGGATCGAGCCCCACACTGGGCACTGTGCTCAGAGCGGAGTCTGCTTGAGGTTCTCTCTCCCTCTCCCTCTGCCCCTCCCACTAGTACTCTCTCTCTCTAATAAAAATCTTTTAATAAAATAAAATATTTGGGAGGATCAATAGACACAAACTTACAGCTATAAAATAAATAAGTCATGGGGATATATGTATAGCATAGTGAATATAGTCAATAATATTGTATTAACTTCGTATAATGACAGACAGTAGGTAATTAGACTTACTATGATCAGTTTGTAATGTATACAAGTGTCAAATTGCTATGTTGTACCCATGAAACTAATATAATATTGTATGTCAATTATACTTCAATTAAAAAACATAAAAATAAAAAAATGTGCTTCAAAGGATATTACTAAAAAGTGAAAAGGCAACCCACAGAATGGGAGAAAATACTCATAAATTATATATTTGATAAGAACTTATTGTCCAGGATATATCACTAACTTTTGCAACTTAACAATAAGAAGACAGTCCAATTTTTCAAAATGAGAAAATGATCGGGTTGCCTGGGTGGCTCAGTCAGTTAAATGGCTGACTCTTGGTTTTTGGCTCAGTCACGATCTCAGGGTCCTGGGATTGAGCCCAATGCCGGGCTCCCTGCTCAGCAGGGAGTCTGCTTCCCCTCTCCCTCTGCCCTTCCCCCCCACCCTGCTCGTACACACTCTCTCTCTGAAATAAATAAATCTTTTTTAAAAATGGGAAAAGGATCTAGATATTTCTCCAAAAAAGGAAAACAAATGGCCAATAAGTACATAAAAAGATGCTCAATACCATTAGTCATTAGGGGGATGCAAATCAAAACCACAATGAGATACCACTTCACATCCTATAAGTTGATGAAAATTTTAAAGAAAGACAATAGCAATTCTTTTTTTTGGTAAGATTTTACTTATTTGAGAGAGAGAGTGGGCCTGAGGGAGAGGGAGAAAGAATCTGAAGCAGACTCCACACTGAGTGCAGAGCCCATCTCGGGGCCCGATCTCACGACTGCAAGATCATGACGTGAGCCAAAACCAAGAGTCGGATGCTCAACGGACTGAGCCACCCTGGCACCCCGACAATAGCAATGCTTTGCAAGGTTGTTGAGAAAACTTTTCTGGTAAGAATGTAAATATGGCAGCTACCTTGGAACAAAGTCTGGCAGTTCCTCAAAATGTTCAAATATAGAGTTACTGTATGACCCAGCAATTCTACCTAGGTCAATTCCACCCAAGAGAAGTCAACACATACGTCCACACAAAAACTTGCACACAAATATTCATAGAACCAAAAAGTGTAAATAACACACATGACCATGAACTGATGAATGGAAAAACACAATGTGGCATATCCATACAATGGAACAGTGTTCAGTGATAAAAAAAAGAATGAAGTAATGATATATCAGTAAGCCTTGAAAATATGCCAGGTGAAAGAAAACAGATACAAAAGGCCATAAATTGGGGCGCCTGTGTGGCTTATTTGGTTAAGTATCTGCCTTTGACTCGGGTCATGATTCCAGAATCCTGGGGTCGAGCCCCTCATGGGGCTCCCTGCTTCTCTCTGTCCCTCTTCCTGCATCTCCCCCTACTTGTGCTCACTCTCTCTTGCTCTGTCTCTGTCAAATAAATAAAATCTTAAAAAAAAAAAGGCCATACACAAAAACAGACAGAGATCAATGGAACAGAATTGAGAGCCCAGAAATGGACCCTCAACTCTATGGTCAACTAATCTTTGACAAAGCAGGAAAGAATGTCTAACAGAAAAAAGACAGTCTCTTCAACAAATGGTGTTGGAAAAACTGGACAGCCACATGCAGAAGAATGAACCTGGATCATTTCCTTACACCACACACAAATATAGACTCAAAATGGATGAAAGATCTAAATATGAGACAGGAATCCATCAAAATCCTAGAGGAGAACACAGGCAGCAACCTCTCCGACCTCAGCCATAGCAACTTCTTCCTGGACACATCGCCAAAGGCAAGGGAAGCAAGGGCAAAAATGAACTATTGGGACTTCATCAAGATAAAAAGCTTTTACACAGCAAAAGAAACAGTCCACAAAACCAAAACACAACCAACAGAATGGGAGAAGATATTTGCAAATGACATATCTGATAAAAGGCTAGTATCCAAAATCTATAAAGAACTTATTAAAACTCAACACCCAAAGAACCAATAATCCAATCAAGAAATGGGCAGAAGACATGAACAGACATTTCTACAAAGAACACATCCAAATGGCCAAGAGACACATGAAAAAGTGTTCAACATCCCTCAGCATCAGGGAAATCCAAATCAAAACCTCAGTGAGATACCACCTCACACCAGTCAGAATGGCCAAAATTAACAAGTCAGGAAACGACAGATGTTGGTGAGGAGGCGGAGAAAGGGGAATCCTCTTAGACTGTTGGTGGGAATGCAAGCTGGTACAGCCACTCTGGAAAACAGTATGGAGGTTCCTCAAAAAGTTGAAAATAGAGCCACCGTACAACCCAGCAATTGCAGTACTGGGTATTTACCCCAAAGATACAAATGTAGTGATCCAAAGGGATACGTGCACCCCAATGTTTATAGCAGCAATATCCACAATAGCCAAACTATGGAAAGAGCCAAGATGTCCATCAACAGATGAATGGATAAAGAAGATGTGGTATATATATGCAATGGAATATTATGCAGCCATCAAAAAAACCCCACACAATCTTGCCATTTGCAATGACGTGGATGGAACTAGAGGGTATTATGCTAAGTGAAATAAGTCAATCAGAGAAAGACAAGTATCATATGATCTCATTGATATGAGGAATTCTTAATCTCAGGAAACAAACTGAGGGTTGCTGGAGTGGTGGGGGGTGGGAGGGATGGGGTGGCTAAGTGATAGACATTGGGGAGGGTATGTGCTATGGTGAGTGCTGTGAATTGTGTAAGACTGATGAGAGACAGACCTGTACCTCTGAAACAAATAATACATTATATGTTAAAAAAAAAAAAAAAAGAAGATAGTAGGAAGGGAAAAATGAAGGGAGGGAAATCGGAGGGGGAGACGAACCATGAGAGACTATGGACTCTGAGAAACAAACTGAGGGTTCTAGAGGGGATGGGGGTAGGGGGATGGGTTAGCCCGGTGATGGGTATTAAGGAGGGCACGTACTGAATGGAGCACTGGGTATTATATGCAAACAATGAATCATGGAACACTGCATCAAAAACTAATGATGTAATGTATGGTGACTAACATAATAAAATTTTTAAAAAGGTCATATATTATATGATTTCCTTTACACGAAATGTCCATTATAAGCAAATTCATAGAGATACAAAGTAGAATAGTGGTTGCCAGGTGCTGGAGGAGGGAGATACCCAGTGACTGCTAATGGATATAGAGTTCCTTTGGGGGATGATGAAAACATCCTGGAATAAGACAGTGGTGATGATTGCACAACCCTGTGAATAAACTAAAATCTACTGAGTTGTAAACTTTAAGGGGTAGATTTTATGGTGGTTATATCTTAATTTTTAAAAATTCAGTGCTGGAAAAGGCCATATGTATTCAGTGCATCACAATCTTCATTTCACAGATGGACAAGGTACTTGCACAAGGAAATAGGATGATCTAGGATAGATTAACACTAACAACATAAACGGTGGAAACAGAAGTCAATACAAAATGCTTACAATGTGCCAAGGATTATTCAAAGTTGTTCACACACATGCATTTATTGAGTTCTTACAAGAACCTATGAGGTAGAAGCTGGGATATAGATCTCTTTTTTTTTTTTTTAAAGATTTTTTCATTTATTTTTTTGACAGAGAGAGACATAGCGAGAGCAGGAACACAAGCAGGGGGAGTGGGAGAGGGAGAAGCAGGCTTCCCGCAGAGCAGGGCGCCCGATGTGGGACTCGATCCCAAGACCCTGGGATCATGACCTGAGCCGAAGGCAGACCTTAACGACTGAGCCACCCAGGCGCCCGGATATATATCTCTTTTTACTGATGACAAAAAATAAGGAAAAAAGTTTAATAACTGTCCTTACATCTCACAGCCACCAAGCTCATCCCTGCCCAGTGTGTGTCTGATCGCCTCACTGCAGCACCTCGGGTCCTCTCATGACTAATCTTGCACTAGCACATACGAAATATTTGAGCAAATCACTGAAAATTTCAGTTCCTCTTGTGGAGTTTGGCAAATCCCAGATGCCCAAGGGAAGGGTCTTTGAAGGATGGCAAAGCATGGGCACTGTCCTTCCATCCTTGGCTGCTTGACTGGTTTGGGCTGGCCTCGGTTAAGGGATGGGGGAGGAAATGAGATTTCTTTCCTTTCCATACTCACACCCTTGACCCATCTCCACTTTCATTACCAGGGTTCCAGGGCTGTGGTCACTGCTTTTCTGTAATGTGAACTTTAGGGATTTGTGGGACACAGAGAAGTGTGGTGGGGGATTGTTTTTGTCCTTTTGGAAAAGCAAACCATTTTCAAAGTTCCATTCCTAACAATGTGAACACCAGAGGTTAGAGAAGATGAAGATACTTACTAATAGAAGAAAACACAGGAACAAGACTGGTCCTCGTAATCATCCAGGTAAGTGTAGAACAGGTGATGAGATCCCCACTGAGGGAGGTTTGCAAGTTGGAGGGCAGTGGGTCAGCATTCTATAGGGTTATGGGAAAATGATGAGTACACTCATGATGATGTGGTGGAGAGATTAATGAAAGCTACATTGAGAGTGTAAGGGAGTGGGCATTCCTCCATATACAGCCCTGCTGTGTGCAGTGCCCTAACAAGAGAGTTTGTCTGGGTAGAGTGATGTTCAACAAGAATAAAGTTTGTGGTGACTTTTGGACCGGTAATCGGGGTGGAGATGTAGGTGCCCTTCAGCTGCCTTCCCTGAACTCAGGAGGGCCATGGCAGCCATCTGGATCTCAGGCATTCTCAAGACATTTTGACTCTAAAGCCAGTGGGCCAATGGAAGTTGTTGTTGTTGTTGTTGTTGTTGTTGTTGTTTAGAAATATATACATTCATTTATTTATTTCAACATACCAATGGAAGTTAATCAAAATTTATAGGATGGGGTTCTCAGAATAGTGGAGCTTAACCCCTGATGTAAATACAAAATAAGGCAAGAAATCCAGCTTTGGTTCTCCTGGAAAGATATGCAGCCTTCTTTATATATGTCTAGAAAGAGTAAGATAAACTTATGTCTAACAATTTTGTATATATTTGGGGTTTTGGTATGAATGTTTTCTCATTTCTTACATTCATTCTCTTTGCTGATTATTAATTGTGACAAGTAACATTCTAATTTTTGTATATTTCATTTTTTGCCCCACCACCTTATCTCTCCTACAATCTAGCCATGGGGTTTTCTTGAAGCACTAATCTTTAGAGGAATTTGGAATGGAGAAAAGGGAAATTTCAGCTTGCATCAAGAATTCCTGAAATAACTTATTACGGTAGAAAATATCTGTAGTTCTTGTATCTGGTAAGACTCATATGCATATTATATAAACAATTTCTACAACCCAATAATAAGAAGACAAGTTAATGATTTTTGTTGTTTTTTTCTTTTGATATTTTTTCTTCAAGTTTTTATTTAAATTAGTTAGTTAACACACAGTGTAATATTAGTGTAGAATTTAGTGATTCATCACTTACATAAAACACCCAGTGCCATCACAAGTGCCCTCCTTAATCCCCATCACCCCTTTAACCCATCCCTCTGCCCACCTCCCCTCTAGTAACCCTCAGTTTGTTCTCAATAGTTAAGAGTCCCTTTTCTGGTTTGCCTCTCTCTTTTTTCCCCCTATGTTCCTCTGTTTTGTTTCTTAAATTCCACATATGAGTGAAATCATATGGTATTTGTCTTTCTCTAACTGACTTATTTTGCTTAGCATTATAGTCTCTAGATCCATCCATGTTGTTACAAATGGCAAGATTTCATTTTTTGATGGCTGCATAACATTCCATTGCATATATATACCACATCTTCTTTATCCATTCATCAGTCAATGGACATTTGGGCTCTTTCCATAATTTGGCTATTGTTACAAACAGTGGGGTGCATGTGTCCCTTCAAATCAGTATTTTTGTATCCTTTGGATAAATACCTAGTAGTGCTATTGCTGGGTCATAGCGTAGTTCTATTTTTAACTTTTTGAGGAATCTCCATACTGTTTTCCAGAGTGGCTGTACCAGCTTGCATTCCCACCAACAGTGTAAGAGGGTTCCCCTTTCTCCACATCCTCACCAACACCTGCTGTTTCCTGTGTTGTTAATTTTAGCCATTCTGACAGGTGTGAAATGATATCTCATTGTAGTTTTGATTTCTCTTTCCCTGATGATCAGTGATGCTGAGCATCTTTTCATGTGTCTGTTGCCATCTGTATGTCTTCTTTGGAAAAATGGAATTCAAGCTAATTAAAAAGTAGGGGAGGGCTGTGTGGCTGGCTCAGTAAAGTATGCAGCTCCTGACTTTGGCGTTGTAAGTTCAAGCCCCACGTTGGGTGTAGAGATTACTTAAAAATAAAACCTTTTTTTTACAAAGTAGGTTCCACACCCAACGTGGGGCTTGAATTCACGACCCTGATATCAAGAGTCGGATGCTCTACCAACTGAGCCCACCCAGGCACCCCCAAAATAAAATCTTTTTTAAAAAAGTAGAGGAAATGGATTTGAATATTTAACCAAAAAATATATGCTAATGGTCAATAAGCACATGAAATAATCAGTATGATTAGTCATCAGGGAAATATAAATTAAAAATACAATGAGATACCACTTTATAGTCACTAGGTTATAGTAAAAAAGACTGTAACAAGTATTGGTGAGGATGGGGAGAAACTAGAAAAATCATACACTGCTGTTAAGATTGTAAAAAACTCAGCTACTTTGGAAAACACCATAGCTGTTCCTCAAAACATTAAACATAGAGTTTACCTATGATTCAGCGCTTCCACACCTAGTTACATACTCAAGGAAAATAAAAATAGGTCCAGACAAGCAGTTGCACATGAATGCTAATAGAAGCATTATTCATAATAGCTAAAAACTGGAAACAACTCAAATGTCCATCAAGTGATGAACAGATATGCAAAATGTGGTCTATCTATACAACAGAATAGTATTCAGCCATAAAAAGGAATGAAGTACTGGTACATGCTACAACATCTATGTGCCTTGAAAACAATATGATAATTGGAAAAAAAGAAACAGGCATAAAATACCTCATATTATATGACTCCATTTATATGAAATGTCCAGAAATTCAAAACTAAAGCAAAGAACGTAGATCAGTGGTTGCCCGGTGCTAGGAGTAGAACAGGAAGCCACATTCAAATGAGCACTAAATTTCTTTTAGATTTGAAGACAATGCTGTAAATTTAGTTATAGTAATGGGTGCACAACTCTAGATTTACTAAAACTCATTGAATTGTATAACATGAAACCAATATATTTTACTTTAATTTTTTTTAAAGAAGAAGAGAAAATAGTGCTGCCATATTCAGCATTCTATTTGGGAAGGTGGCCTTGCATAGATTACGGTATGAACTGCACCGTTCTGAGTAGAGTAATGCTTACCAAGGCAAAGCTTGTGGTGGGCTTGGGAACAGGGTAAGGTAAGGATAAGGCAAAGAGGTGCCCTCCTTTGAGTACTTGATAAAAAAAAAATTAGCAATACAAAATGGGGTGCAACTTTTTTTTCTTTGCCTCAGGTTACGATATAACTCCATGAAAGACTGGCTGATCCCAATTTTTTTCTTTAATTTCACTACTATATATGTGTTTCCCTCTGTCTGAAACTGTATCACGATTTCTCCCCCAAAACAATCTTGAATCCGTAAAAATGATACAGGATGCTATGAATTCGACCCTTAAAAACCCTCAGTGAATGGATCATATTTCTAGTTAATTCTTGTTAACATTTTATATGAGAAAGTAAAGAATAAAGCATGTGGGAATATTCTAGAAAAGGAAAGGTTCTATACTCACTATTTAGAAAAAATGTCCGGGAAAACTGCAGCAAAGCCCCGTCCTCAGCCGGTCAGGGCCGTGGGCAGGAAACTTCTTCCTCCCTGAGGACGTGGTCCAAGTTGTCCCGAAGCTGCAGGAGCACCTCATTAGTCCTGAGGAAACTTAAGTTCTTCTGTCACTGTGAAAAAGGCGCCTACATCAGCGGGCAGACCACGCATGCGCACCACACGAGCCAGAAATGATGGGTTCGCGCGCCCCCTGCTGGCCCTAAGGGCACAACGCAGGAAACTCAAGCCAGGTTGTTTCAGGGTGGCTGTCCCCTTTGGTGGTGGTCCTCCTGAATTGCTGAAATTCAGTATTCAGATCAATCACTGCCATAACTTGGGAAGTTCAAACAGAAATGGAGCTCATTGTTCTGTGCCCAGATGGGAATTTATAGAGATAACATGAAGCTAAGTTCAAAGTCAATATACAAAGTTCAGTTGATTTTCTATATCCCAGTAATAATTAATTGGAATATGAAAGGCACAATACCATTTACAGTACACCAACAAACAACAGGAAAAGAAATCCTCAAGTATAAATCCAACAAAATATTTACAGGCTTTTATGGAAAAAATATGAAACACTCTTGAAAGCAAATGAAAGAAAAATAAATCTGTTGGGATATAGTCCTTGTTCATGACTTTTTTCCCTTGGTGAGAACATTTAAGTTATCTCTTAGTGAATTCCCATTATACAATATGGTGTTATCAACTATAGTACTATGTTTTATATTAGATCTTCAGACCTTACTTATCTATTAGCTGGAAATTTGTACCCTTTTACCAACCTTTCTCTATTTCCCCCACCCTCCAGCCCCTGGTGTTTTTCTAAAACTTCTTATCACAAGAAAAAAACTGTAAATATGCTGGTGGATGTTAACTAAACTTGTTTTGATAATCATTTTGCAATGTATATGTATATAAAATTATGCTGTACACCTAAAACTAATACAATGTTGTATGTCAGTTGTATTTCAATAAAAAAAAAATATCTTCGTTTTATTTGCACAAGTAACTACAGCCAAACAGATACTTCAAAAGACTCAGTTGGGTAAGCTTCTGACTCTTGATTTCAGCCCAAGTCACGATATCAGGGTCATGAGATCAAGCCCCAAGTCGGGCTCCATGCTCAGCATGGAGATTCTCTCTCTCCCTCTGGCCGTCCCCCATACCCAGGTGTGTGTGTGTGTGTGTGTGTGTGTGTGTGTGTGTGTGTGTGTGTAAAACATATGTGCTGTAGACTGAATGTTCGTGTCCTCCCCAAATTCACACGTTGAATCCTAATCCCCAATGTGCCGGTATTTGGAGGTGGTGCCTTAGGGAGGTAATCAGATCATATCTCTTGTGCTCTCAAAAAATAAATAAATAAAAGGTCTTTTCTTTATTAATGGCAGACCAAAATTAATTACATGAAACTTAATACGAATAAGTGTGAAGATCTCCACATAAGTTAATAAACTAATGTAGACATAGAAAATAGGGAAAACTGTCTTAAGAGTTGAAAAAAAGGCGGGGATATGGAACAGCTGAGCACAGAATAGTTAAAAAATGTAAAATGTCTGCTTCCTGTTAAGTCATTTTATATTTTTATCAATTATTAATTAATTAAATTAATTTTATTTATTTAATTTTACTTTTATTAACTTAGCATTTACTTTTCCCCTTTAGTTTTTTCTTTTTAAAATATTTTACAGATTCATCCCTTAATGGATGTTGGAGATCATTTAAAGGGGGTTTGCCAGAATTACATAATCCAAGAATTATTTCTGGAAATGTTATTAACATGATCACTTTTTTATATTTCAAATCAACTAAAATGTATTGGGACTAAGTAAATATTTTCACTTCCTAGATAAAATCTATTTCCATGACCATTATTTATTTAGAAAATTTTAATTAATGGGGCACTTGGATGGCTCAGTCGGTTAAGCCTCCCCCTCTTGCTTTCGGCTCAGGTCATGATTTCAGGGTTATGAGATTGAGCCCGCATTGGGCTCTATTGCTGGGCATTGAGCCTGCTTTAGATTATCTCTCTGCCCCCTCCACACTCTCTCTAAAAAAAAAAAAAAAGACAAAGAAAATTATAATTAAGTACTTTTATGTACCAGGCACTATTTTGTTTGCTTGGGTTACTTTGTCTTTTTTTTTAGAGAGAGTGTGGAGGGGGCAGAGAGGAACACACTAGAAAATTAATGATTAAGGGAAATAGTATCCTCAGAGGAGACTCAGGTTTTAATTAGAGCAAGAAGCTAAACTCCAAGGAATAACATAAGGATGTTCACTTTGATTGTTGTGGGGCATCTTATTATTTTAAAATGCAGTGATTTTCATAGGTTTGTTGAATTTCTAGAGTTTGGTCATATTTTTTAAATGAATTATCCTTGGTTGATGTAGAGAAATGGGTCATAATGGGAGCTTCTGAGTTTCCTTTTGTAGCATTGAGTGTATATGGCAAATACCATTGTGCACATTTGAAACTACTAAAATTTGAAATAAGGAGAAATTAGTAGGCAGAAATCCTTTCATCATCTTGATAGAAATATAATTATATGTAAATTAAGCAGTAACCAATATACGCTTTTAATGTAATAGCAATCATTACAACCATAGAGTATAATAGGAAAATGCAGAATAGGAAAACCTGACCCTGTAGTATATATATATATATATTTTTGTTTTTTTCTATTTTATTTTATTATGTTATGTTAATCACCATACACTACATCATTAGTTTTTGATGTAATGGTCCATGATTCATTGTTTGCGTGGGATATGGAACAGCTGTGCTCCATTCAGTGCTCCATTCAGTACGTGCCCTCCTTAATACCCATCACCAGGCTAACCCATCGCCCCACCCACCTCCCCTCTAGAACCCTCAGTTTGTTTCTCAGAGTCCATAGTCTCTCATGGTTCGTCTCCCCCTCCAATTTCCCCCCCCTTCATTTTTCCCTTCCTGCTATCTTCTTCTTTTTATTTTTAACATATAATGTATTATTTGTTTCAGAGGTACAGGTCTGTGATTCAACAGTCTTACACAATTCACAGCGCTCACCATAGCACATAACCTCCCCAATGTCTCTCACTCAGCCACCCCATCCCTTCCACCCCCCACCAATTTTTAATTTTGGTAGAAATCATATTTTCTATCATCCATTTATATACGGAAAAAAGCAGAATTTTTAACGTTTGCCTTTTCATTTTGCTTTTGCTAACTAGCTTTTCAAAATATTTACAGATTTTTGGAAGCATAATGGATACACAACAAACTGCACATATCAAAAGTGCACTATGATAATTTCTGATATATATACACACATGAAACGTATCCATCATCCCCAAAAGTTTCTTCAAGCATCTTTGTAACATCTCTCTCCTGTTAATCCCTGCTGCCTTTCTCCAACCTCAAACCAAGACAAATACTGATATGCTTTCTGTGACAATAGATCAGTTTGAATTTTCTGGAAATTTACATATGTGGAATCATAGAATATGCACTCTATATTGTGTTCTTTCTTTCACTCAGCATAATTATTTTGCAATTAATCCCTGCTGTTGCACGTATCCATAGTTTATTCATCTCTATGGCTGAATAGTATTCCATTATATGAATATACCAAAATTTGTTTATCCATACACTTGCTGGTACACATTTGTGTTGTTTATAGTTTTTTTTTGCTATTATGAATAAATCTATTGTGAACATATATGTATAATTCTTTGCATCACATGTTTTCATATTTATTGAATAAATACCTAGGATTAGAATGGATCAATTATAGATCATATGGTAGGTGTGTGTTTAACTTTTTATGAATCTGCCAAAATTTTTTTCAAAGCGATTGTGCCATTTACATTCTGACCATCAGTATAGTAGACTTGCAGTGTTCCACAGCCTCGCAAACACTTGGTATCATCAGTATTTTCAATTTTAGAGTACCTTCTATTAGGTACACAGTAGTGTCTTATTGTGATACTGCATTTCCCTAATGACTAATGAATAATCATCTTTTCATGTGCTTATTTGCCATGCCTGTATCTTCTTTAATTGTGTCTGTTCAAATCTTTTGCCTGTTTTTATTGTGTTAATTTATTATTATTGAGTGTTGAGGATTCTTTGTGTATCCTCTACACAAGTTCTTTATCACATATGTGGTTAGCAAACATTTTCTTACAATCTGAGGTTTTCATTCTCTTTACAGTGTCTTTCAATGATCAGAATTTGAATGAGGGTCAATTTATCTCTTTTTCTCATCAATAGATTGTTTTTTTTTTAACCTTAGAAATGGTTTCAAAGTAGCAAATATTTCCTCCTATGTTTTCTTATTGAAACATTATTGTTTTAGGTTTTTAATTTAGGTCTATGATCCATTTTCAATTAGTTTTTATATGGTGAGATGTATAGATCAATAGTTATTTTTTGCATGTGAATATGCAATTTCTGAGGACTCAAATTTTGAGAAGACTCTCCTTTCTCTTCTATTCGTCCTTTGAATCTTTGTCAATAATCAATTTTCTGTATATGCATATATGTATGATTCCATTTCTGGACTTTCAGTCACATTTCATTTATATATTTCTATCAGTATACCAATATACTGCCTTGGTCATTGTTATTTTATAAAACATCTTGAAATCAAGTAGTATGACCCTTCTAACTTTGTTTTTAAAAGTTCTCTTGGCTATTCCAGGTCCTTTGCATTTCCATATAAATATTAGAGTCAGTCATCAGTTTATATTAAAACAAACCTTTGGGTTTGCAAAATGATCACCACAATAAGTCTAGTTAACATCCATCACCATAGGCGGAGCAAGATGGCGGAGGAGTAGGAGACCTGGATTTCGTCTCCTCTCAGGAATTCAGCTGGATAGGGATCAAACCATTCTGAACACCTACAAACCCAACAGGAGATCGAAGAAAGGAATAGCAACAACTCTCTGAACAGAAAAGCGACCATTTTCTGGAAGGTAGGACGTACAGAGAAGTGAATCCGAGGCGATATTCGGAAGGATAGACGGCGGGGGAGGGGCCTCCGGCGGCCGCTTCTGGCAAGTGATAGAGCCGCGGAGCACAAAATCGGAACTTTTAAAAGTCTGCTCCGCTGAGGGACGTCACTCTGGTGGCTAAGCGGGGGGTGGAACCCTCCGGGACAGTGTGGTCTCAGGACCCACGGGTCACAGAAAGACCGGGGGTGCCTGAGTGCGGCAGAGCTCCCAGGTAACGGAGCAGGGAAGCCGGCTGCAGAGACGGAGCCCAGGCACGGGCTCTCAGCTCGGGGTTGCCATAAACCGTGATCCGCGGCACAGTCGGGCCACTGCTCCTCCAGCAGGGACCCAACAAGCGGCAGATCCGGGGAGACTCACCTTCCTCCCCCGGGAGGAGCCGCGCG
>NC_058419.1:8397032-8401913 GCF_002201575.2 Neomonachus schauinslandi | reverse complement strand
TTTAAAACTCAAAAAAAAAAAAAAAACATCCATCACCATATAGTTACAAAAAATATTTTTTCTTGTAATGAGGACTTTTAAGATTTCTTCTCTTAGCAGAACTTAAAAGTCCTCATCACTGATGATTAGTGATGTTGAGCATCTTTTCATGTGTCTGTTGGACTCCCCAAATGAAAACATTAATTCAAAAAGATAGATGCACCCCTATGTTTATTGCAGCATTATTTACAATAGCCAAGATATGGAAGTTGCTCAAGTGTCTATCCATAGATGAATGGATAAAAAAGATATGATATATATGTATATGTACACACAATAGAATATTACTCAGCCATTAAAATGAATGAAATCTTGCCATTTGCAATAACATGGATGGAACTGGAATATAATGCTATGTGAAATAAGTCAGCCAGAGAAAGACAAATATCATATGATTTCACTCATATGTAGAATTTAAGAAACAAAACAAACGAAAAAAGCAAAAAGAGACAAACCAAAGAATACTCTTAAAAAAATAGATTCTTAAATACAGAGAACAAGCTGATAGTTACCAGAGGGGAGGTGGGAGGTGGGTGGAGGAATGGGTGAAATAGGTGAAGAGAATTAAGAATACACTTACCGTGATGATTATCAGTAATGTATAGAATTGTTTAATTAGGGGTGCCTGGGTGGCTCATTCAGTTGAGTGGCCAGCTGACTCTTCATTTCAGCTCAGGTCATGATCTCAGGGTCCTGGGATCGGGCCTTGTTGGGCTCTGTGCTCAACAGGGAGTTTGCTTTGGGATTCTCTCTCTCCCTCTGCCCCTGCCCCAGCTGGCTTGCTCTCTATTTCTCTCAAATAAATAAATACATCTTAAAAAAAATAATTGTTGAATAATTATATTGTACACCTGAGATTACTATAACATTCTATGTTAATCATACTTGATTTAAAAAAAGTTCTCTTGGTGCCTGGGTGGCTCAGTGGGTTAAGCATCCAACACTTGATCTCAGCTCAGGTCTTGATCTCAGGGTTGTGAGTTCAAGCCCTGCGTTGGGCTCCATATTGGGCGTGGATCTTACTTTAAAAATAAAAATAAAAAAGTTCTCATCACAAGAAAAAAAAGGAAAAAAATTTCTGTAACTATGTATGGTGACAGATGTTAAGTAGACTTATTGTGGTGATCATGTTGTGATGTATATAAATATAGAATTATGTTGTATACTTGAAACAAATATAATAATGTTATATGTCAATTGCACTTCAACATAAAAATTATTTAAACTTAAATGTTATCAATTAATTAAATTTAAAAATTATTAATTAATTTAAGAAGATTTACTCTCTTAGCAATTTTCAAATATACAATACAGTATTATTACACTATACAATATACAGTACATATAGACCATAATACAGTACAATACGGTATGAAATATACAATACAGTAACTATAGTCACATGCTGTACATTACATCCTTATGACTTATCTATTTTATAACTGGAAGTTTGTACCTTTTGACCACCTTTCCCCATCTGCCTATCCCCCAGCCCCTGTCTCTGGCAACCACCAATCTGTTTTCTGTATCTATAACCTTTTTTTTTTTTAGATTCTATATGTAAGTGAGGTCTTACAGTATTTGTTTTTCTCTGCTTGCCTTATTTCTTTTCACATAATGCCCTGAAGGTCCATCCATGTTGTTGCAAATGGGCAAGATTGTATTCTTTTTTATGGCTTAATATTCCATTGTATATTTACCACATTTTCTTTATCCATTCATTCATCAATGGACACTAGGTTGTTTCCATATCTTGACTATTTTCAATTATGCTACAATAAACATGGGAGTGCATATATCTTTTTGAATTAGTGTTTTTGTTTTCTTCAGGCAAATACCCAGAAGTGGAATCTCTGAATTATATGGTAGTTCTATTTTTAACAATAAATGTACTGTTACCTCAACATAATTAGGACGCCTGGACAAATATATGGAAATGTTATTTGTTCTATACCTCTTTATCAATCATTTTTAACTTGCAGTTAAAATCTTGATTAGACCAACAAATTTATATCATGACTAATAAAAGAAGTTCAATAATTTTGAACTTATGTATGATAAGTTTATTCCTAACAATTTTTTAACTTTTTATTTGAAATAATTATGGATTCACAGGAAATAGGTAATATAGTACAGAAAGGTGTCATGCACCCATCACCCAATTTCCCTCAATGGTTACATCTTACATTGTTATAGTACATTATCAAGATTAAGAATGCAACATTGGGGGCACCTGGGTGGCTCAGTCATTAAGCATCTGCCTTCGGCTCAGGTCGTGATCCCGGGGTCCTGGGATCGAGCCCCGCATCGGGCTCCCTGCTCCTCAGGAAGCCTGCTTCTCCCTCTCTCACTCCCCCTGCTTGTGTTCCCTCTCTCGCTGTGTCTCTGTCAAATAAATAAAATCTTTAAAAAAATAAAATAAAATAAAATGAAAAATCGTTTAAAAAAAAAAAAAGAATGCAACATTGGCCAGTTCTTCCTCCCTTCCTTCCCCGGGGGAAAAAAGGATTCCACATTGGCACAATGTGTGTATATTGTTTTATGTCATTTAATCACATGTGTTGATTTGTGTACCGGCTACCACAGTCAATACAGAACTGCTTCATAACCCAAAAGATCTCCCTCAGATTATTGCTTTATAGTTACAACCATCCCATATTCCCCACCATACCTAACCCATGGAAACCACTAATCTGTTTTCAATCTCCATAGTTTTATCCTTTCAAGAATGGTATATAATAATGTGCAGTATAGGGAATATAACCAATAATATTGTAATAACTTTGTGTGGTGACAGATGGTAAATAGACTTATTGTGGGGATCATTTTGTAATGTGTTAAAATATTGAGGGGTGCCTGGGTGGTTCAGTGGGTTGAGCAGCCAACTTTTGATTTCGGGTCAGGCCATGATCTCAGGGTCATGGGATCAAGCCCCACACTCATCAGGGAGTCTGCTTAAGGATTCTCTCTCCTTCTATCTCTGACCCTCCCCCTTTGCTATCTTTCACTCTCTCTCTCCCTCTCTCAAATAAATAAATAAATCTTAAAAAAATATTGAATCACTGTAATGTATACCCGAAACAAATAGGATATTGTATGTCAATTATACTTCAATTTTTAAAAATGGTATATGAGTAGAATCATGCAATATGTGACATTTTCAGATTGGCTTTTTTTCACTCCGCATAATGCTCTTGAGAGCCGACCAAGTTGGTGTGTAATTGCTGAGTATAATTTCACAACTTACCTAGCTTTTTACCTATTGATGGATGTATTGCTTGTTTCCCAGTTTGGACTATTACATTTAGAACTGCTATAGGAAATGGTATACAAAATTTTGTGTAAACATATGTTTTCGTTTTTCTGGGATTAGTACCCAGGAGTGCAAGTGCAAAGTGAGGTATGTTTAATTTTTAAGAAATCACCAAACTTGTCCAGAGCAGCTGTACCATTTTATGTTTCCACCAGCAATGTATAAAAGATAATTTCTCTGCATCATTGTCAGCATTTGGTATTGTCACTATTTTATATTTTAGCTTTTCTTTTTTTTAAGATTTTATTTATTTATTTGACGGAGAGAGAGACATCGAGAGCAGAACACAAGCAGGGGGAGTGGGAGAGGGAGAAGCAGGCTCCCCACTGAGCAGGGAGCCCGATGCGGGACTCGATCCCAGGACCCTGGGATCATGACCCGAGCCGAAGGCAGACGCCTAATGACTGAGCCACCCAGGCGACCCATATTTTAGCTTTTCTAATAGGTGTACAGTGATATCTAGTTGTGGCTTGAATTTATATTTCCCTAATGTCCATTGATGTTGGCTATCTTTTCATGAGCTTGTTTGCCACCTGTATCTCCTCTTCCGTGAAATGTCTCATGTCTTTTCCCATTTTCTCAATGGATTTTTTTTTTACTGTTGAGTTCTCAGAGTTCTTTATATATTCTTGAGATGAGTCTTTCATCATATATGTGGTTTTCAAATATCTTCTCTAAGTCTGTAGCTTGTTATTTTATCCTCTTAAAAAGGTCATACACACAACAAAAGTTTTTAATTTTGACAAAGTCCAATTTGCCATTTTTTTCTCTTATGGATTGTACTTTTGGTGTCATGTTTAAGAACTTTTCACCAAGCCCTAGGTCCTGAAGTTTTTCTCCTATGTAATTTTTTCAAGTAAGCTTCACACCCAACCTGGGGCTTGACTCATGACCCTGAGATCAAGAGGTGCAAGCTCAACTGACTGAGCCAGCCAGGTGCCCCGTCTATGTTATATTTTGTATTATGCCTATATTCTTTGATCCATTTTGAATATTTTTTGTGTTTTAACACAGTTTTTGTTAATGTTTGGGTAATGATTTTAGATTTACAGAAAAGTTGCAAATATAGTACATTTTCACCCAGTTTCTACTAATGTGAACATCTTACATTGCCATGATACATATTTCAAACCAAAAAATTAACATGAGTGTATCACTATGAACAAAACTCCAGTTTTATTTGGATTTCAGCACTTCTTCCACTAGTGTTTTTTATTTTCCAAGTTTCAATCCATCCCTGTCCTCTTTTTGAATTAACTATTTATCTCTTGTTAATATAGCTACACAAGCTTTCTTTTGGCTGGTTTTTGCCTAATATGTCTTTTTCCATGCTTTTACTTTTAACTATTATGTGTTCTTGTGTTTAAGGTATGTTTTTTTATAAACCACATATATCTCAATTCTGGGATATACTGTATTTCAACCTGTCACACTATCACATCATTCATATTCCCCCTTTGCCCCTGTCATCATGTTGATGTTTAATAGACTTTTATTTTAGTGTAATTATGGTTATTTTTACTCTCTCT
>NC_058419.1:8358573-8397022 GCF_002201575.2 Neomonachus schauinslandi | reverse complement strand
GGGAGAGAGATTATTAAGCAGGCTCCATGCCCAGTGTGGAGCCTGATGCAGGTCTCAGTCTCACAACCCTGAGATCATGACCTGAGCCAAAATCAAGAGTCAGACACTTAACTGACTGAGCCAGCCAGGCTCCCCTGGAATTTCTTCTTCTCTTATTTACTTCATCTATAACTGTTTTGACTGTAAGTGTCTTGTAACAAAACTTCTAGGGCTTGCCTGAGAATTTCATTTTGCACTTACATTTCAATGACAGTTTGGATAAATATATGCTTAATTTTATATTCTTTTTCTTCAATTTTTTGCATCAGCGCTGCTATTCAAAAACATGATATTAGTATGACTTGGGTTTGCTTTATGTCTCTCTGTAAGCTTCTAGAATTTCCTCCTTTTCTCTGACGTTTAAAAAAATGCATGCTAGTATGTGTGTGTGTTAATTTATTTCTCCTTTTTCAGTATACTCTGGATCTCTTCTATTTTGTTTACATTTATGTTTCATTAAATCTGAGAAATTTATCTTTATTGGCTTTACAACTACCACCTTCTCTGTGTTTTCATTTTTCTATCTTTCTGGGACTCTTATTGTCCAGATAGTAACATATCAATGCACCTATTTTTGCTTCTTTTTTCTTTTTCCATTTCTTCTTGTTTCTTCTAAAAGATTTCCTTGAACTAAAATTTCTTATCTATGTGATTGCTTTATGCTTCTCAGGACAAAACCACATCTCCAGCATCTGCACACATTTCCCCTTAGTGCACACAGGGATTTACTCGTTTCAACTCAGGCTCCTGTCTTCATTTCAAGAATTGTTCATTGTCAGATACCTCTGATATCTGCTTGTGTGGTGTATCCTCTCTATTTACTGCAGGCTATACTACTGTCCTATCTCCACTGCATTTGGCAGCCCTAACACCTTCACATTATTTGGGGTTTCAGCTGTTCCTGGCTTCATATAAGAGGTGTGCATTTCCATTGCTTTATTCTCCTTGTGAATTCCAAGAGGAGAAGGGAGATAAGTGACTTTAAACTAATGTGCTCATACTAGAAATCCTCTGTTACGGTATTTCATTTCAAGTCCCAAAATGATGAAAGCAAATTTATAATCCTCTTAACTGTGAGCAAGACACAAGGGGAACGTATGGATTGCCTATTCCTTCTCTAATTCCCTAAGACAAATTGTTCTTCTACACATAAGTCCCTATGAGAAATGACTCTTTCTATTTGCACTAGTTATCGTCTTTTATTTGTTCTCTTATCTCAGTGTAGTTCTTGAGACATCTGGCTAATTCTGAAATATTATTTCCTGAGGAATCAAATAGTATCTTTCTGCTTCATACAATCCCCCCAAAACTTGTGCTCATCTACCTTCTACCTAAGTTGACTAGATATTTATGATGTTTCTATTTTCTCCATTCCCAATACCTAGTAGTTAACAGCTCTAAATGTTAACCAGTATGTTCTGAGCAAAGAGACACAAGTAGAAAACAGTTTCTCCTATCTAACTGCAAGGGAGATTTGGGAATATCAGGTTCATCATAATATTTGTGTAGCTGATGGCTCACAACAAATGTATGTTTTCCTAAATCTGTATTATTCAATGGTAGTTTTGCCATAGTCAGCAAAAAATAACAACAGATACCCAGTTACATTTGAACTTTAGGTAAACAACAGATACTATTTTGGTATAACTATCCTATGAAATATGTGACTGTGCTCTTTAATGGTAATTTTTCTCACCATTTCCACATACATTTTTTTCAAAAGTAGGCATGCTTTGCCTAACTAAATAAGCGCAATGTCTTTACTAATTCATTGCAGGCTTTTAATATAAATGAAAACATTAGGAATATGGAGCTTAATTACAACTTTACTAATCCAACTGAAACCTTATTTGTGGTAAAAATGAATAATTTATATAGTGACTGGAGCATTTTGTTATATTTTACAGACTTAAAATGACCCCAAATTAAGTAAATAGACATATTTATAGGCATATATAATTTTAAACATCAATATCTGCCTTAAACAACTTATCTAAACTTTCATATATAACGGCACACTTATTTTTCTCCTAATTTTATACCAGTGAAACCAGATGCTGAAAGAATTCAAGAGGACTGAACATTGCCCAATGTTACATGATTAAGTTCCCGTGGAGGTAATTCCCAATAATCCTATTAATAGATATATTCTTTTTGGTAATATGGGGAAGATCTATAAGAATATTAGAGAAAACCTGTTAACATTTAATATTCTATTCAGTATTGTTATGTCAGTGAGTGATAATCTGTAAACTCAAAAACATTTGAGACTATCAGTTTCTATGAAATCCTTTATAAATATATAAATTTTCTTGAAGAACATTATTGATAATTTCCCTTTTTTAAACAAAACTGACTCTAGTAATTTTGAGATTATATATTTCCTTAAATTCATTATTCTCATAAATTACTTCATACTATTGTGACTATAATTTTAACTGAAACTCTTAAAAATGCCTGTGAAGAATTTCCTCCTCAATAGATTGATTTAATAAAATCTTATTGTTTGTATTTACTTTGTACAACTTAATGACCACAAACAATTAAGTAAGCTAGTTAAAACCCATATAAGTTATGAATTATGTTATTTTGGTTGAAATGAGTTAATTTTTGTATAAATTGTGAAGTTTAAGTCTAGGTCCTTTTTTTTTGTCTATGGCTATCCAATTTGTTTAGCACCATTCATTGAAAGACTATACTTCTTCCATTGAATTGGTTTTTCACCTATATCAAAAATCAGTTGTCCATAGTTGGGGGGGTCATTTCTAGGGTCTCTATTGTGTTCTATTTATCATTGTGTCTGGCCCTCCACCAATACCACATACTCTTGATTAGTATAACTATACAATATGCCTTGAATTTAGATAAAATATTTCTTCCCATTTTATTATTTTCCAGAATGTTTTTTAGCTATTCTAGTTCCTTTGTCTTCTCATGAAGATTTTAGAATAATCTTGTCTGTATCTACAAAAAATCTTGCTGGTATTTTCATAAGAATTGCCTAAAACAGGTAGGCTCAGTCAGTTAAGTGCCCAACTCCTGATCTGGGCTCAGGTCTTGATCTCAGGGTTGTGAGTTCAAGCCCCGCATTAGGCTCCATGCTGGGTGTGGAATCTAGTTTAAAAAAAAAGAATTATCTAAAACCTGTATAGCAGAATTACCTAAAACCCATATAGCAAGTTGGGGGGAATCAACACTTTTGTCATGGTGACTTCCAATTCATGGATATAATATGTCTTTCCGTTTATTTAGATCTTCTTTGATTTTTTTATTAGCATTTTGTAGTTTTCGGCATACAAGTCCCATACATGTTTTGTTAGATTTACACCTAAGTATTTCATATTAAGTGATTATAATGCTTTGTATTTCAAATGCTAATTTCTACATGTTCACTGCTAGAATATCAAAATACATTTGATTTTTGTATGTTGATCTTGTATCCTGCGGCCTAATTAAATTCATTTATACTTTCAGAAGATGATTTTGGGATATTCTCTTCAGAGGGTCCATGTAGAAAACCATGCTTTCTGCAATTAAGACAATTTTATTGCTTCTTTTCTGATTTGTATGACATTTGTGTTTTTATTTTATTGTGCTGGATAGAATTTCCAGTACCATATTGATAAGCAGGTGAGAAATATTCAGCTAGATCTTTTTAGCGTGTTTTTTAAATGAAATGCAAAGAATGAATGTAGATTACTTGAGAGTATAGAAACCCTGGGAGGCAGCTCTTAAACATGTGCAAGGTGATCTCCATGAAAAGCATGAAAAAGAGTGGGGTAAAGGTTGAAGGAGGTAAGCAGCCATTGCTGAGAGAAAGTCATGAAGCTCTGCCCAAAATCTTCTCCACTATGGAACAAATGCCTTAAGCTTCTGGAAGAAGGACAGGAAATCTCGTTTTACCTAGGACACAGAATAAGACCCACCAAAGCTGGGTGAAAGAAAAAGTAAAATATTCTCTACTTCTGGGTGAAGGACAGAACAATGATCTGGGCTCAGATCATTCGGGGTTTCCTATGACTGCAGGAAAGGCAACATTGCTGAGAAAGCCTCACCCATGAGAACCTAATATTGGGCTGATTTAAGACAGGTTGTACCAGGAAAACAGAGAAAACCCTGCATCATCAGGCTAGAACACAGAGAGTAACAAGCTATAGAAGTCTACTGATAGAGGATGGGCAATATCATGTATAGCAAGGACTGGCATTCACAAAAAAACCTAGCAACAACATTGTATAGATAATGGTGAAAGACTAAATGCCTTCCACCTAAGATTGGGAACAAACCAACACTACTCTTACCACTTTTATTCAACATCGTATTAGTGGTTCTAACCAGTGCAGTTAAGTAGTTAAAAGAAATAAGAGACACCCAGATTGAAGAATTAAAACTATTTTTATTTGCAGAAAACATGATCCTGTATGTAGAAAATCCTAAAGAATCCACACACACAAAAATACTACAACTAATAAACAAGCCTAGCAAGGTCTCAGCACCAAGACCAACATAAAAATATTAATAGTATGTATAAATACTAGCAATGAACAATCCAGGAAGGAAATGGAGAAATCAATTCCATTCACAATATCATTAAAAAGAATAAAATATTGAGAAATATGTTTAACAAAAATGTCCATGTCTTGTACACTGAAAACTAAAACTGCTGAAAGAAATTGATGGAGTTTTAAGTAAGTGGAGGAACATCTCATGAATCAGAAGAATCAATAATGTTAAGATGGCAATACTCTTTAATTGATCTGAAAATGCAACACAATCCCTATCAAAGTCCCAGCTGTCTTTTTTCACAGATATTGACAAGATGATTCTAAAATTCATATAGCATTTGGGCACCTAGCTGGTTCAGTCAGAAGAGCATGTGACTCTTAATCTCAGGGTCATGAGTGGGAGCCCCATGCTGGATGTAGAGATAAATTAAAAAAAAATAAACTTCAAAAATAAAATAAAATTCATATGGCAAAATAAAAGGCCTATAAGAGCCAAAACAATATTTAAAAGAAGAACAAGGAGCACCTGGGTGGTGTAGTCTGTTAAGGGTCCTACTCTTTGTTTCAGCTCAGGTCATGATCTCAGGATCATGAGATTAAGCGCCACATAGGGCTCTGCTTGTGACTCTCTCTACCTCTCCCTCTGCCCCTCCCCCGGCACATGCTCTCTCTCTCTCTCTCTCTCAAATAAATAAATAAATCTTTAAAAATAAATAAAAAATAAAACAAAGAACAATATCCAAAGACTTACACTGACCAATTTTAAAACTTACTACAAATCTACAATAATCAAGACAGAGTGGTACTGGCAGAAGGATTGACATATATATAGATCAATGGAATAGGATTGATACATCTGATGACATTTATGTAAAATGTCCAGAAATGAAAAATCTATAAAGGAAAAAAGTAACTTGCTAGTTGCCTTGGGCTGGGAGTAGGGATTAAGAACAGAAGTTGATTGCAAACAGACATGACACAGCTTTTTGGGGTGATGGAAATGTTCTAAAATTAGATTGTGCTGATATTTATCCAACTCTATAAATTTCTTAAAAATCTTTAAATTGGAGGTGCCTGGGTGGCTCAGTCTGTTAAGTGTCTGCCTTCAGCTTAGGTAATGATCCCAGGGTTTTGGATTGAGCCCCACGAAGGGCTCTCTGCTCAGCAGGGAGTCTGCCTCTCCCTCTACCTCTGCCTCTGCTTGTGCTTTCTTTCCCTGTAAAATAAATAATAAATAAAATCTTTAGAAAAATTTTAAAAATCTTTAAATTGTACATTATTAAAATGGGTGAATTTTATGGTATAAAAATTATATCTTGATAAAACTGCTTTTGGGGCACCTATCTGGCTGAGCTGGTAGAACGTGACTCTTGATCTCAGGGTCATGAGTTCCAGCTCCACATTGGGCATAGAGTTAACTTAATAAAAAATATATTAGAAACAAACAAATGAACAAAACTACTTCCTCTACCAAATTATCAAAGATCATAATTCTGTACTGTATTTTCTTTGATTTACTAGATGATTAATACATTACCATAATCAGCAAATTACATGTACAATAACACAGATCAACTCAGGCAGTGTTCATGCCTTAGAGATTGGGGTTCCGAACTGCTCCCTACCCCATACTGCGGTAAGACTTGGGATCTTCACCTCTCTGCTAAAATTCTGGTCTTCATGGTCACTTTAGAGTCACATGGAAGCCAATTCATAGAGTTTGCCTGTGGCAGTCTCTTGAACTTCAGTTTCATCTGAGACCTTGAGGCATAAAATGACAATTAATTGAGTAGCAGTGGTTAATCATAGCTAATATGAAGGATTATTTCAGATAATCACATCCTGATATATAGATAATTGACTTCTAAAGAGAATATCAAGAAAACATATTTAGGTGCCTGGGTGACTCAGTCGATTAAGTGTCCTACTCCTGATTTCGACTCAGGTCATGATCTTGGGGTTGTGGGATCAAGCCCCAAGTCAGGCTCTGTGCTCAATGGGGAGTCTGCTTCAAGATTCTCTCCCTTTCCCTCTCCCTCCCTTTCTGTCCCTCTGCCCCTCTCTGCTTGTGTGCTTACTCTCTAAAATAAATAAAATCTTTTTAAAAACATAATTAAATGTGTATTTTGGCTTTGAAGCAAACATGATAACTTAATAGCTTGTTTTTAACTCTTCTCAATTTCCAAAAGAAACTGATCCTCAGAATTAGTACTGTCTGTATCATGGAACTTTTACAAGGTTCAAGTGAGATCATCCACAAATACCAGTCAGCCTGCCATGTAAGCAGTCCTTCAATCTTAATAATTGTAACTATTGCTGTTACCATTGCCCAATTTTAATATTAAATATAGTTAATATCTTTGGTTTATAGAAAACTTATGGTTTCTAGAAGTTAAGTGACTTTTAAATTTTTTTTTAAATTTCTACATTAAATGATTTGCCTATAGAATCTTTCCTTTTTATCTCTTTAAATTTTTTTAAAGATTTTATTTTTAAGTAATCTCTACACGCAACATGGGGCTTGGACCCACAACCCTGAGATCAAGAGTCACATGCTCCTCCAATTGAGCCAGACAGGCGCCCCTCTTTTTATTTCTTTGTATCTCTATTGATTATTTTAAATAACAAAATAGCTCCTTTTCACCATCTGAAATGCAACTAGCTAAGGATATGTAATAAAAATTAGCAATTGCCCTCCTACCTACACCAACCTTAGGTGTCTCACACTTTTTTTATTAAGAAATATTAACAACTGTGATAGATTTCCTAACTCTTCTTTTGCTCAAAGAAACTTAAAAATACATATACCTGTATGTATTCAAATATTCCACAGATAAGATTTTTATTGTCTTTTTTTGTAAACTGAGGATGATTGTATATACGGTACTTCGCAAAATTGGAGGTTCATAATGTAATTAATAGAAACAATTCATAAATCAAAAGCCAGTAGTGAAAATGTGTTTTTTAAAGATTTATTTATTTATTTTGGGGGAGAGAGAGAGAGTGCACAAGCAGGAGGGGCAGAAGGAGAAGAGAGAATCTCAAGCCGACTCCATGCTCAGTGCAGAGCCCAATGTGGGCCTGCATCTCACAACCCTGAGATCATGCCTGAGCTGAAACCAAGAGAAGGACACTTCAACCAACAGCACCACTTAGGTTCCCAGTAAAAATGTTTTTATTTTTATTTTATAGTTCTTTTATTTTTAAGGATGGACCTAAGCATTATAAAGTCTTTCGGTGATAATTTTCTCATATATTAATTTCTTTAATCACCCTGACAAATCTGTGTTGTAGAAATAACAACTACACTCTGTTTTTTGTGTGGGAAGATTAAGCAAGGTCATCCATATAAAATCCCTAAGTATATTTCTTGTTAATTACAGAACGATTAAGCAAAGTTTCCTCTCAGTTTTAACAGCATTGTATTTTCTTTTTATTTTTTTAAACATTTTTTGTATTTTCTTTTTAAATTGTGTCTTATTGAAAGAGGAATGTCTGCTAATTTTAAATAGTAAACAATGTAAAGATAAAAATGAAAATATGATGATCTCCCATCAGTCCTATATATTTCTCCAGTCCTTTTATAAATAATGTAAATAGTGGATCTTCTCCATACTTTTCTGTATGCTCAGAAGAATCCCAATATATGCATACATACACACACATACACACAATCTGTAAGGTACTGTTTTGGGGAATCTTTTTTTTAATGGGGATTATTGTATGATTTTTTTTTTCATTTTTCATTACACTACCAAAATGAAGTACATCACAGAAGTCTAAGTCAGATTCTTCTATGGATCAGTGTTTGAAATGTTTGCATATTATGAAATTTAAATTTTAACCCATGTGGACTAAATTGAGGTATATGCTTTAAATTGAGGATTTATGTGCTTTCTCCCAAATATCAACTTTGTGCTACATCTATCTCTCAAATAACTTGCAATTACCAATGATTGAGCCAGCAGCAGTTTGTCTAAATTATTATAGCATTATAGTAATGAGGATCCTGTTATTCAATTGCTTTTCCTATTCTACTTACGCATTGCTTTTATGTCATATGTCACCAATTTATTTTTGGACATCATCATTATCTCACTTTATTAAATTCACCACAATTACATTAGCTTATGTTAGAACTTTTAATTCTAAAATGACTGTAAGTACTTCATGAAATATTTACAACTTTACAATAGTAAGCCTTTTCTCTCCATGTGTGTTTATTACTATTTTCCAAATTTCTTTTTTTTATCTTCCTGTGAAAGTTTTTTTGCACTTGAAAATACCTGATAAGTCCATCTCTTACAATTTTAGATTATATCTCTCCATTTTTGTTTTTTGTGGGGTTTTTTTTGTTTTTCCATTTTCATTACTGACAGATTAATTTTGGTAATTGGAAAAGCTATTGGTTATTATATAATTTCTGTCTGCCTATTTCCTTCCTGAACAAGCTATAAGTTCTCATTTTTTTTTCAGCATGAATTGCTAGATTTCCCAAGTTGAATAATAATAACTCTCTTTCAAGGATCACAATTTTAAAAAATCCTTCATACACATCACCACAAAAAAATATGTGCCTTCTGTTCTTTCAGCCAATTCAGGTGGTATGTATTTTGGGATTATGCTTGATATGTGCCTCTTAGACCGTTGATATTCTTCTGTATTTTGGCATCCAGGGCCTCACAAAACAAGTTTGTAGTGACTTTGATGCCAACTCATCCAGGGTTGCCTTGGCGGTTACCTGAAAGCCAAACAATTGCAAGAAATGAGTTTAATAGTGGAACTTAATGTTAACTGGAGAATAGGGGCGCCTGGGTGGCTCAGTCTGTTAAGTGTCTGCCTTCGGCTTGGGTCATGATCCCCTGGTCCTGGGATTGAGTCCCACATCAGGTTCCCTGCCCAGCAGAGAGTCTGCTTCTCCCTCTGTGTGTGCTCTCTCATCTCTCTCTCTCTTTCTCTCAAATGAATAAATAAAATCTTTTTAAAAAATGTTAGCTAGTGATAGACTTAGTCCAGTTACATACTTGCTAATAAGTTTTAGGTACAGATTCAGCATTTCTTAAATATATTTTGTTAATGAATTGAATGATAAGATAATACAGTTGCTTATATGTGTATGTTGTTTTAAAGCTCACAAAACTATTTTTACAAGTTTCCTTACTCATGCTCATGACAAATTTGTAGCATAAAATTATAGTGTCCAAGTCTCCGATTGATTGTGAGAGGTCAATAAAGTAATCTATTTGAAAGCACCAGGAACTCTGATCGGTAAGTAAACATTAAGTAACATTTAATGAAAAATGTATATATAGTTATTAATAATATGAAATAGTGTTATCATATTCTTTCAACACTAAGAAGACATGGGATTGTGGGAGATTAGGTGGTCTACATTTATTCTTCTTTTTAAATGTATTATCTCTATTTATTTTGAGTCAGTGAAATAGAGCAAATTTATATAGTAAAAACTCTAATAATCTCTTTCCAGAAATCCATTTTACAATTTTAACTGCATTTTAGCAACAAGACTCTGTATTAACAAATGTTCAAATGTAATTCTATTTTGTTATTGCTGTTTTGATGTTAAAAGTACAGGATTACTGGGATGCCTGGGTGGCTGTCAGTTAAGTGTCTGACTTTGGTTCAGGTCATGATCCCAGGGTCCTGGGATGGAGCTCGGCATCTGGTTCCCTGCTCAGAGGGGAGCCTGCTTCTCCCTCTCCCTCTACCCCTACCTATGCGCATGCTCTCTCTGTCTCTCTCTCAAATAAATAAATAAAATCTATTAGAAAAAAGTACAGGATTACTCTTACACATTTCCACTATTATTTTTTTTATCTTAATACCCATAATTTTTCTATTTCAATGTCCCACTTAGTGGATCAAGAAATCAATTAACAATTAACTTGGCTGCTAATAGCTTTTTTTAATAGAAACATTTAAAAGGTAATACATGTGATGTGGGTAATTAGTGTTTCATATAACTTTTAAAAATAACTCTGGTATTTGGAAATAATGTATATTTATAAAAATACGTATAGAGCCAAAGTACTGGAATTAACTTCTTTAAGTCATTAATATTATTTTATTGTTTTCACATTACACAACTGATACATAATGAATGGGTTGAGTTGCACTGGTGAATATATAGTGATACTTTCACCTAATTATCAAACTTACTCAGTGGAAGCCTTAACCATTACAGCATGTAAGAATTTTTCCTCATAATTTTTCTCCCATAAAGTTATATATACTCATCCATAATACATAAACATAGGGACTTGTTTTTACATTTACTTTTTATTTGTTTCACAAAAAGGGAGTCATATTTTATAAACTCATCTGCTCCTTGTTTTCTTCATTCAACAAATTATTATGAATGAATTTATTGGTTAGTAGATTTTTAGGTTTTGAATATTTTCATGTACAACCTTTAAAAAATGTGTATAATGCATATGAATAAAATCGGTTTTTCTCTTAAAAAAATAAAAAAAATAAATAAAATAAAAGATGTGTATAATGCATCCAATTTAATGGTGAGAAGTGAGATGCAACTGTTGAATTTTTCCATACCCATTTTATTTATTTATTTATAAAAAGATTTATTTTCTTTGTAACCTCTGCACCCAATGTGGGGCTCGAACTCATGACCCCCAGATCAAAAGTCACATGTTCCACTGACTGAGCCAGCCAGGCACCCCTTATTTTCCCATATCCATTTTAGCTATTGATCATCTTTGTTGGTTGTTTTAATTATTGTAGCTTTATAGTACAGTTTAATGTATCATATACTGTCCACTGGCATTCTTTATTAGGTTTCTTATAAGTATTCCCACTTGTTTTCTCTTGCATATGAACTATAACAACACTATGTCCTATATCTAAAAAACAAAATCACTTTTTTTCACTTTCTTTTTTTTTTAAAGATTTTATCTATTTATTTGAGAGGCACAAGTGGGAGAAGGGGCAGAGGGAGAAGCAGGCTCTGCACTAAGCAGGGACCCCGACACAGGGCTCAATCCCAGGACCCCAGGTCATGACCTGAGCTGAAAGCAGACGCTTAACCAACGGAGACACCCAGGTGCCCTCAAAATCACTTTCAAATTATAATTTGATTATTTTTCAGTATATTCTCTTTCCATCCAAAATCTATTGCATGTGTAAACACACACACAGAGGACAGTATTTATATGCAACCAGGACATGTATACATTTAAACTTATTCATTGGCATTTTTCACTTTTTTCTTCCTGTTGTAGTTTCTTTTACGAAATGTTTTCAAAAGGTTTTTGCCAATACATAGGGAAGCCATTAATTGTATTTACTTCCTTAAATACTGCTTCTCTTACCAAATTATATTACTGATTTCTTTCAGTGGATGTTTTTGGGGTTTTGAGTGATTAATAATATTTGTTTGGGGCATTGGGGTATTAAAACCAGACTGCACATTACATCATCATAATCACAATATTTCATGAATAATCATATGAACAAGTTAAGCAGCACTTTTATTTTAGGGACTCTAACAACCTAGCTCAACTTCATATCTCATAGGTGGAAAAGTTAATTCTAAATAGGAAATCAAATATGATTATTAAATTTGTATTTTTTATGAAATTAAATTTTATGATAATAAAACTGTTTATTTTTTTGTTGTTACTTCTCAGATTCCAAAAGGGTGCTTACATATGTTGTGTCATTGAATTCTCTTGATAATTCTGTGATATACAATTCATAATATTTTTAGAACATAACATTGTGGTAAGGGTCAATCCTGATAATCTACGTATGAACACTAGGCTCTCTGCCAGATACATAAGTAAACATTAAGTGTTAATGATTATCATTATTATTGTTATTCTTCATGTTTGTAATACCATGTCAAATAACTGGTCTATGGCACCAATTTTTTTTGTTTTTTCCTATAATAATTTTCTTAATAATATTGTAAATTCTTTTTCACCATTACTAATAATACCTGGCAACATGACATAATAAAGAGAAAAGTAATACCTTCTCCACTCACCATTCATTTCCATATTTCTTCTTTAATCATTGTTGTTTAGTTCATTTTATTCAAAATTTGCCACCTTTAGAACAATATATAATACTCCAAAATTGCATGTATTTAGGCATGTCTTTGTATAGAATCAAATATTGTTTTTTTTTTAAGATTTTAATTTATCTATTTGATAGAGAGAGACACAGAGAGAGAGGGAACACAAGCAGGGGGAGTGGGAGAGGGAGAAGCAGGCTTCCCGCTGAGCAGGGAGCCTGATGCGGGGCTCGATCCCAGGACCCTGGGATCATGACCTGAGCCGAAGGCAGACGCTTAACAACTGAGCCACCCAGGCGCCCCAGTCAAATATTGTTATGATGACATTTATGTTTCTCTTTCTTTTTAAAGCCAGTCCACAGAGTTTGGCCTTGGCAGCTCCTGGAAACATGGGATCATACTGTACACATTCTGCAGTGTGTTTTTTTCACTAACTTCAACACTTGTCCTTTAGCTGGGCTGTTCAGCACTGAGCTTTCAGGTAATCAATTTGGAATGATTTTCCAAGGGAGTTTATAGAGTTTGACTATGTCTACATCCTGATTCTGTGACTCATGGGAAACCTTGAAACAAAATAGCATTTTATCAAGTGGAATTAATCTCACATAATACATCTTTTTCATTAAATAACTCACCATGAACTCCATCTAGGTGAAAGTAATTGATGTCTTTTTTTAAATTCAGATTTTAACATAGGTGGACTGAGTCTGAGTATGTTATAAAGCGACAATATATCTGTGGATGTTTATTTCTGTTAAATACCTACCTTATGTGAGAGCAATTGAACTCTCAATTCAGTTTATTGAATTTTCTCAATAATTAAGCCACTAGCTTAAGGTTTCATTACCGTAGCATTTTATTTTACTTATTTACTTTTTTAAGTAATCTCTACATCCAGCATGAGCATTGAACTCACGTCCCCAGAGATCAAGAGTTGCACTCTCTACCAACTGAGCCAGCCAGGCGCCCCGAGGTTTCATTACTATAGCATTATAGTACCATTGAGGATCTGGTGTTTTATATGCCTGCTATACCCTCTTTCTTTAAGGATGTCATTAAATATTCCACCCAGTTACTTTTAGATGTTAACATAAACATCTGCTTCCCATATTTATGAAAATGTCACTTTGGGCTTTTGTCTAAAGTTGAGCTTGGCATCGCGGCCTCGGCATCCATCTTGTTTGGCCAAGCAGCTTGCAGTGATTTTACACTGACATACCTGAATGACATACATAGCACATACATACTAGCCCCTCATGCAAGTAACAACATTCTCCCCTGTCTCCTAGAGCTTTCCCCTTATGTGCCCCTTAGATAAGACAACCATGAGGCTTACCAAAACTCCATTCTTTTAGTTTGAATTGACCAATCCAGCCTTAGCCCAGAAATCCCCAAAGGACCCCGCCCATGGACCCTAATAAAGACATGTGCCCCAGGTCCTGTCTCTCCCTCTGACTACACTCTACCTTGATCTCCCTGTGTGGCCCCTTGAGGTGTGTTGGGTACTTCCTCCAGGACCTGTGAATAATAAACTTCTCTATTCCAATTTCTCTTGTGATCTGGCCCCCTGTGCTCCACTTAACAAGTGTTAATTTGATAAATTCATAACAGTGTTTTATTCTGGGATGACTAAATTAATTAAAGAAAATGCAAGATCTTTCCAACACAGAGCTGTCTCCTTTTCTGATATGTGCAATTGGCCATTTTTATTAAACTTCTTTTCGACTCTTCAGTGAGATTTTCTTCCTCTCAAATATTTTAACAATATTTAAGTCTAATCTTAGGAATTTGGGGCATTATTTTTTGTTGTAATACTCTTTATTTTTTTAATTTATTGCCTTTTCCTAAGGTGTTTTGTTTGCTTAGAAATCAAGAGACTAATTTTAATACAATTATATTCACCAGTTTAGCAGTTTGCATCATTCTTGATATGTACTTTTTATTTTTTATTTTTTATTTTTTTTAAGATTTTATTTATTTATTTGACAGAGAGAGACACAGCGAGAGAGGGAACACAAGCAAGGAGAGTGGGAGAGGAAGAAGCAGGCTTTCCGCTGAGCAGAGCGCCCGATGTGGGGCTCGATCCCAGGATCCTGAGATCATGACCTGAGCCGGAGGCAGATGCTTAACGACTGAGCCACCCAGGCGCCCCAATATGTACTTTTTAGATATTGGATGTTGACCTGTATTTGGGGATCAATTTGGAGTGATTTGATTGCCAACATATCCAAGTTTGCTCTGGCAATCACCTTGAAAACAAGTTACAATCTTTTCTACTAAAATAATAATATAATGGTGGGTTTAAATTATAGCTAATTAATTGAATTACTTAAATTAATTGAGCATCAAAATATATCCTCCAGGTAGATAATTCAGTTCTGAATAGAAAATAAATATGTATTAGGAAAACTTTTTGTTAGGGAATCAAATGTTAGAATAATATAATTGCTTCTATTTTAATATTGCTTGGTAGTTTACAAAAATATTTTCTCATATTATCTCATTCAATGTTCACAACAAATTCATGGGGTAGAATTAATAATAATTTCGATGCCTGGGTGCCTGGGTGGGTCAGTCGGTTAAGTGTCCGATTCTTGATTTTGGCTCAGGTCTTTATCTCAGGGTTGTGAGGTCGAGCCCCACACTGGGCACGGAGACCACTTTAAAAAAAGATGAATTTCAATGCTAATTTTTTTGTGTTTTTTTAATGCCAATTTTTTTGAAGTTTCCATGAGATGATCTACATGACGTTTTGAAGCACTCTACCCATCAAGGATATAAAAACTAAATAAAGATCGTTTTTGTACTATTTAGTAATATAAGAGCATAAATTATTGTCTTATTTTAATGGTAGGGGAAGTTGTATCTTCTGGAGTTTGTTTATTTTCATTTTTGATCTATGCTGTATTGATTTTGATTAACATTAATACATTTCAGTCTAAACAGTGAAGTAAGGCAAAGATACATGATGAAAAATTAATAATCTTTTAAACTTTTAAACTAAATTTACTACATTGTTTTTATCATTCAACAATTTGCATTTTAAAAATAAAGCATCTAGGGGCGCCTGGGTGGCTCAGTCGTTAAGCATCTGCCTTCGGCTCAGGTCATGATCTCAGGGTCCTGGGATCGAGCCCCACATAGGGCTTTCTGCTCACCGGGGAGCCTGCTTCTCCCTCTCCTCCCTGCTTGTGCTCTCTCACGTTATCTCTCTCGCTACCTCTGTCGCTATCTGTCCCTCTCTCAAATAAAAAATAAATCTAAAAATAAATAAATAAATAAAAATAAAGCACCTACCAATGTGTGTGAAAATGTATAGCTCCTTTTTTCTTTTCATTTTTATGGATTTTTAAAACTTTTAATTTTAATTTATTTATTTGAGAGAGAAAGAATGAGTGGGGGGGAGTTGCAGAAAGAGGGAGAAGCAGATTCCCCACTGAGCAGGGAGCCTGACATGGGGCTTGATCCCAGGACCCCAAGATCATGACCTGAGCCTATGGCAGATACTTAACCAACTGAGCCACCCAGGCATTCTGGACTTTAAAACTTTTGAAAACTTTTTATTTTGAAATAAATACGCAGACAAGAAGTTGCAAAAAATGTATTGGAAGGTCCCATGCACTCTTTCTCCAGCCTCCACCAATCTTATTTTTAATCGGTAAAATACAGAACAATATTATACATATTTTTCTGCAAATCATTTTCTATCTTAAACAAGCAGTGTGGACATTTTTCTAGATTAGTGATTTTCAAAAAATAGGTTGTGAGCTATTTATGAATTGTGACATCAACGGACTTAAGTGACTTTAATTTTTTAAAGGAATAAAAGAGGATTCAAAGGAATAAAAGAGATTTCATTGCATATAGTAAGGGTGTTTCTATATACTGTGCTTCAGTTTGTGTATGTGTATGTAAAAGTGTGTGTGCATGTATGTGCACACTTTTATAGGGAATGTGTACCAAAATTTGAGATATATTGTGATAATATAATGGCTTATCTTACTATGTTGCTTTTAGTCTTGCAAAAGAACATTCTCATTGACACCTCATGGTAATCTTGTGACATGGAATTAATATTTTCTAAATCATAGGATTGTTGTGAGGTTCACGTGAAATTATCCATTTATTAATACTAACAAATAATCATAATTGTTTTAGTTATTTTTGTCATTATTTAATTTTATTTGACTTTATATTTTGAAATAATTTTTGATTCACAAGAAGTTGTAAAGATAGCACAAGGAGTACCCACATATTCTTCATTCAGCTTTTCCTTGTGATAATGTCCTACATACCATGGTGCATTATCAAAAGCAGGAAATTGACATTGGTAGAATACTATTAATTATACTACAGACTTTATTCAGATTTCAGTAGTTATCACATGCACTCATTTCTCTCTCTCTCTATGTATGTAAATTCTATGAAGTAGTATCACATATATGGATTTGTGTATCCACTGCTACAATAAAGATACATAACCATTCCATCACCACAAAGGAACTCCATCTTACTCACCTTTATAGACACACTCTTTTTACCCACCTCCATCCCCCAAACCTGGGAATCTGTTTTCTATCTCAACTCTTTTTTCATTTAGATAATGTTATACAAATGGAGTCATAAATATGTAATCTTTTGAAGTTCTATTTTACCACTCAGTGTAATAATCTTCAGCTTATTTAACATGTGTATCAGTAGTTCATTCATTTTTAAAACATTTTTTTAAAGACTATTTGAGAAAAAGAGAGTGCATGAGTGGGGGGAGGGGCAAAGGGAGAGGGAAAAGGCAAGAAGCAGACTCCCCACTGAGCAAGGAGCCCAACTCAGGGCTCAATCCCAGGACCTCAGAATCATGACCTGAACTGAAGTCAGACACTTAACCAACTGAGCCACCCAAACGCTCCAGTTCATTCATTTTTAATGCTGAGTAGCACTCCATAGTATGAATGTACCAGTTTGTTTAACCATTCATGCATTATAGAAATCTGTGCTATTTCCACTTTTTGATTATTACAAATACAGCTGCTATGAACATTCATGTATAACCTTTTTGCAGACAAATTTTTATTACTCTGGGATAAACGCTGAGGAGTACAATCCAAGAGTCATGTGGTAAGTGTATATTTAGTTTTAAAATTATCTACCAAACTATTTTCCTGAGCAGCTGTACCATTTTACATTCCCTCCAGCAATATATGAGAGATCCAGTTTTCTGTATCCTCACTAGCATTTGATATCATCACTGTTTTTTTTTAAGTTTTATTTATTTATTTATTTGTCTTTATGTAATCTCTGCACCCAGTGTGGAGTTCGAACTCATGACCCCAAGATCAAGAGTTACCTGCTCTTCTGACTGAACCAGCCAGGCGCCCCTCATCATTGTTTTTTAATTTAGCTGTTCTAATAGTGCATAATGACCTCTCATTGTAGTCTTAATTTGCATTTTCCTCATGGCTAATGATGTTGAACGTCTTTTCATCTGTTCATTTGTCATCCATTAATTCTCTTTAATGAAGTGTCTGCATGCTTCTGTCTGGATATTTTCTTCCAGTTTATTAGTTTCCCTTTCTTCTGTTTCTGATCTGTGGTTAAAACCATCTATTAAGTTTGTGTTTTTAGTTCTAAAATTTCCATTTGACACTTTTTTTATGTTTTTAATTCTCTCTTGAATTGTTTTTCTCTTGTAATATTAGACATAGAAATAAAAATTATTTTACGATTCATGTCTAACTCCAATATTTTGATATCTTGTTTGTGATATATTATATATACATCTATATGATATATATTATTCAGCCAAGAAAGAAGAAAATCCTGCCATTTGTGACAACATGAATCAATCTTTAGAACTTTATGCTAAGTGAAATAAGACTGACACAGAAGGACAAATACTGCATGACCTCACTTATATGTGGAACCTAAATAAGTTGAACTCATAAAAGCAGAGAATAGAATGGTGGTTGCCAGGAACTGGAGAGCTGAGGAAATGGGGAGATGTTATAAATTAAATTAAATTAACATTTAAATCTTAATTGTTCTCACAGATTAAAAAAATGGTAACTGTGATTAATTAGCTTGATTATGATAATCATTTCACAATGTAAAACATTACATTGTATACCTTAAATATATACAATTTTTATTTTATTTTTCAATTATATCTCAATGAAGCTGGAAAAAAGGTAAAGATCCTAAGATATTTATTAAACATGCTTTTTTCTCCTACACTTATTTATTTAAAAAATATCTGGTTATTGTTCCTAGAGACGTAGTACAAAATTAGGTTCAGGGAAATTAATTAATGTCCCTCATTGCCTTTCTGATTGTAATTAGTACCCCAGTGTACTTATGGCAAACATCCTGATATATATCCTTCCACACGCTACTCCATGCTTTAAAAAACCCACTCATGTTTATTTATATATACACATTATTCTTACCTGTACAGTCAAAAGAACTTTTTTATTTGTTGATTTGCTTCACAATGAAAGCATCAAAATACTTTGTTCATTTTGTGCTGTATTTAATCATAATAAAATATTTAACAGGGAATTATATATTTTAATTTATAGATTATACATTTGTTGTGAAAATGAAGTGAGCATAATCCACCTGAAACACTAAATGTGGACTTTCCTTTGGAGTAATCACAGACTAGGTAATTTAGGCCAACTTTCTCAATGAGAACAACTAATGTTGCCAAACAAAACCAAAGCTAAATTTGGAGGAGGTCATCAGGAGGACATGACCTCTGATTGACCTAGGAGCTGACCCCGGACAATGGGAGGCTCCCCCCACCCCTGTCCTGGAAATGTACACTCTGCCTACCATTCCCATAGTGGGAATCATATTTGAGGATGCTGCATTGAGAGAGCAATGTGTTGTTGAGACCACTTGGATGGTAGATGTGACTGAACGCAGTTAAGGCTTTTATATAAACTTTTAGGATTCTGGTGGGTGGTCCAGAGATCCGTCTTGCTACTGCCAAGATAAACCCTGCAGATAAGTTCCCTTGCTGGTTAAACTTGCCACCTACATCTGGGGTGGCCTGCCTCTTTCTTCATCTTTTCCTGTCTTACTCATGTAGGGCCCAGTTTGTGAACCAACAGAAACCCAGAGGTAAGCCTGGCATTTGGGGCTGAATTTTTACTAAAAACATCATCATTTTTTATCTCTCCTTAGTTCCCCCTCTGATGTCTTTGGGGTGCCATTAATTTTTCCTGCTCTCTGTCTTTCTTACTGAAGTGTTTTACTGGTAGACCTCAATTTTTAGTGGTTTGCTTGGATTTTTTTGAGTGATATATATTTACAACACCTATATATAGTTGCTAAGCACCTTGCTTGATATGTATTGATTAAGTAAAAATAATAATTTTCCTTTTCTCACTATTTAATTTCAGAGCAATTATCGTATTTTTTTAAAAGATTTTATTTATTTGACAGAGAGAGACACAGCGAGAGAGGGAACACAAGCGGGGGGAGTAGGAGAGGGAGAAGCAGGCTTCCCGCCCAGCACAGAACCTGATGCGGGGCTTGATCCCAGAACCCTGGGATCATGACCTGAGCCAAAGGCAGACGGTTAATGACTGAGCCACCCAGGCGCCCAACAATTATCGTATTTTTATAGAATGCAAAAGTGATTGTTTTAAAGTTCTACATTCAGAGTCTGTTCTATGGTTAACACACACAAGTATGCACTCATACACAAATACATTGTATATATTTATATATGTGTATGTTTGTCACATTGATATTATAAATAGCAAGGGTAACCCTTTCTCATATTGCTTAATGGAAAATGCCAACTTATATAATAAAAAATAATAATCCTCAACCCTCATAAACACATACCTTTCATGCTATACTTCTTTAATCAGTGCTAACCTTCCTGTGAATTTCATTCACTACTATTTTACATGTTGGTCTTCTCCCACTGAGGTCTCTCTCTCGCTTTCCAAATTTTGAACCAGACCCACCCTTTTATTCCTTGCAATTTTGCCACATGATTTCCTACCTAATATATCAGAGATTTTTATTCTTGTTTTTTTTTTCAGTGGTTTATCTTGACTAACCCTAACCATATTCATATAGGTAATATTTCATCAAATAACTTTTTTTCAAATAAGCAATAAAGACACATTGGAATTTTAATTTAAGTATCAAAAGATCAACTAGTTATACAGAAATCAACCCAGTTTCCCCAAGATTCATCCTTTCCAGGAAGATGATTATTTCCATCTAAAGTTACATAGATTTTAACAAATCATGATTCACCTATTTCTGAGTATTTTGCCTTTTCTTTCTGGTAAGTGGCTTTGTTATTGTCATTTACAAAAAATTATTACTACTAAATATTTTATACCTCTTCTCTGTCTATACACTTTTCTGAATTACCTTGTAATTTATTATTTTTTTCTGATGATTCTCTAGCTTTTTCTGGGTAGATAGTTCTGGTATCACCTATGTGTTTGAAGCTTTGTATTATTTTAAACAATTCCTATTTCAATAAATCATATTCAGCTAATACTATGTTTTGTCACACAGAACAAATTAGACAGTAGATATACTTCTAGCACTGATTCCCTCTTCTTCACCCAGCCAGTCCCTTTCTTATGTAACTGGGTTTTATATCTCAACTATGATAAAGGTTCTCAGGTAGCCTGCTTAGTGTGCACTGTAGAGCCTATTCGTAAAACCTAAACTTACTAGTGAGTCTTCACTGTGGAAGAATAAAAGGAAGCAAGAGTTAAAGGCAAAAAGTTAGTAGGATGATTTTATTTTCTTATTAAGTGGTAAATATGTAGGCCCCTGCATAAGCATATAGCATATTATCATGTATTGTTATACAGTAAAACACTTTCAGAATACTATGCCCCTTTAATTTATATACTGATTATCAGTTTACATGATTAAATCATATATGTGAGCATTTATCTTTTCAACAACTCTATAATATAGTAATAGTAGTTTCTGTTACAAATCACTGTGGGGTAAATAAAATTTGACAATCTATATAACTGCATGAAACACAGTACGTGAGCCCTTGGAAGTGATGAATAATTGGAGGGTGCTATTGTTCTTTTTATTATTAGTGATTTTTTTTGGTTGCATAAAAGGACACTTGAAGTGGAAGATATCACCCTATGTAAGATCACAAAAAGTGATAATCCAATATTTTACTCACTTTAAAATGTATTTTTTCATTTAATATTTTTATTTCAACAGGATTACATGGTCATTGTTGCTAAAGAAGCTGCAAAAATAAATGCAGGGGCACCTGGGTAGCTCAGTCACTCATGTGTCTGACTCTTGATTTCGGCTCAGGTCATGATCTTGGGGTCCTGGGATTGAGCCCCATGTCAGACTCCCTGCTCAAGCGGGGAGTCTGCTTGTCTCCCTCTCCCTCTACCCACCCCCTCCGCCACTTACGCACTCTGTCTCTCTCAAACAAATAAATAAATAAATGCAGATAAGTAATGATGTTTCTCTATTCTGCTTCTGGTCAAAACTTTCCCATTATTACAACCTACTATACTCACCCCAATGTACCCAAAGTTAATAGCCAGCTACATATCCTTGAGCATCTTTCGCCATGCTCAAACAAATAAATTAGTGCACAGTTGTGCAAATTCATATACACAGGAATGTAATTTATTCTCATGTAAGTACACAGAAATGTTATTGTTGATTCTTTTCTTATAGTAAGATCGTTGTGTGTGTGTGCATATTATTCTGCAAATTATTTTTTTAAAGTAATCTCTACGCCCAATGTTGGGCTCAAAACTACAACCCCGAGATCAAGAGTCACATGCTGCACCAACTGAACCGGCCAGGCACCCCATATTCTGCAAATTATTTTAATCTTAAAAATCTTATGTATATTTCCTACATGAACTTTTTATGTGTTTGTGGTGTAAGTTGCGTTTCTATATTAATTTTTCCCTCAAGTGTCTACTTCTCTCCAAAGACTCCAAGCCACATATTTTGTCTTTTGATATATCTGGTAAGTGTTTTATCTCATGCTAAATAAAAGTTTGATCTTTTAGTGACTGTTCTTGAAAATGCCTTCATTAGTTTTTTGGAATTTATCTCAGTTTAAAGTGGTGACACTGTGTGAGCTCTAACAATGCATTTTCATATGCTCATTATATTCTACTGACTTCAAAAAGAATAATTATGGTAATGGATTATAACATATAGATTAAAGAAAACACGAATCTATCATGATGCCTTAAAAAAATGTGAGAGAAGGGGGACGAGAAGGAAAATCTCCTTTGTACCTATGCCAACTAATAAATGTGTAAAAAATGACAATAGAATTTTAAAATCACCAATGTGCAATTTCCAATGTAATAATTCATTCAGTCAAGTATCTCAAAAGATTCCAAGTGGGTGAAAGGTTACTAAACAGCACAATATTCACGTAGTCTTGAATATCACCCCAAAGTTTACTTATTAATTACAAAGAAATAGAAGTGCCACTAAAATGGAGAGAATTGGTAGCCACTATTTTAATCCAATATTCAAAATTATTACCACTAATATGGGACATTTGACATTATGTGCCTCTCTGATGTGATATAAGAAATACAGAAAATCACTCATATAAAATCTTTTTCAGAATGTTTAACCTGAATCTACTAATGTGGAAACAGACAAATCCAGAATATGGAACATTCAAAGGAATGCAGATGGAGTATCATAGGATCAAAATTATCAGTATCATAGGAAAAATAAAGTCAGTGATACTAGTCTAGATTAAGAGACTAAAGAGATAAAACAATCAAATCCAAAATATGAGCCTTGATTCAATCCTGGATTGAAAACTTAAATAGCTATAAATGAAAATTCTGGAGATAATTGAGAAAATATGAATATAAACTATTGATTAGATGGTATTGAATTTATGGTGACTTTCTTCAGTATGTAGGGAAATGTCTTTATTATTAGGAAGTACAGGCTGAAGTATTTAAGGGCACAGTGTCAAGATGTATATAGTTTATTTTCAAACAGTTCAGCAAAAAGAGAAACAAAATCAGGCATGCCATTAACAATTGGTGAGTCTAAGTGAAGTTATACAGATATTCACTGGAGTATTTTTTGCAACTTTTCAAAATAAAAAGTTTTGGGAAAAATACTTTGGAATTTTTAGTCTCTCCCTATTTTCTTGCCTTAAAACTGTAATGCACTTGGGGAAAAAAATGAACATTTTTGCAGCACTGGGTCTTCCCAAAGAGTGTTAAATGTACTCATGGACTCAATCCTTGAGCATTCCATTCTACTCCCTTCTTTTTCCTCCTACCTTATTGGTTTTTCCTTCTCAGTCTCTTTTGTCAGTTCTCCCTCTTCTCTTTGACTTCTAAATTTTGAGTATAGTAAGGCTTTGGTTTTCTCTTTCTTCTTTGATTATATTACCTAGATGTAAGACTTTAAAATACCATCTATAGGCTGACAACTCCCAAAAGTATATATCTTGGCTGGACCACTTTCTCCACCTCTAAATTAATATAACAACTGCTTACTCTATATCTCCACTTGGATGTCTAATAGGCTTCTTAAATTCAGTATGTTGCAGATTGAATTCCTGATATATCCCTTATGAGTCTGCTCCACCTAAAGCTTACCTAAAGCTTACTCCATTTCAATTGTTAGCAACTCCATCTTTTTATTTTTATTTATTTATTTATTTATTTATTTATTTATTTATTTAAAGATTTTATTTATTTGACAGAGAGACACAGCAAGAAAGGGAACACAAGTAGGGGGAGTGGGAGAGGGAGAAGTAGGCTTCCCGCCGAGCATGGATCCTGATGTGGGGCTTGATCCCAGGACCCTGGGATCATGACCTGAGCCGAAGGCAGATGCCTAATGACTGAGCCACCCAGGCGCCCCTTTATTTTATTTTTTAAAAATATTTTTTAAAGTAATCTCTACCCCCAACGTGGGGCTCGAACTCACAACCCTGAGATCAAGAGTTGCATGCTCTACCGACTGAGCCAGCCAGGCACCCCAGCAACTCCATCCTTTCAGTTGCTCGGGTCAAAATCTTAGAAATTGCCTCCTAACGGGACTCCCCCCATAACTTACACTTGGCTCTCTAGTCTATAATCAACACAATAGCCAGGATAATCCCTTTAAAACTATATTGTGTTAATGCTCTTCCCAAAAACTCTTTGATGACTTTTCTTTTCATTCAAGGTGAAGTCAAATCCCACAAGGTCCAACAAACTTATTTGGTCTGATCCTCTGTTACCTGTTTGATCTAATCTCTATTTTAATTTACTCTTCTTGAGCTGCATTGAACTTGCTTGTCCTAGAAGGCTCTCATTGTAAGAGCCTGTGCCGTATTTCCTCCACTGTGAAAGATCATCCCCCAGATATCTGTATTACTTTATCCCTAAGTCCTAGTTTTTGCTGAAATCTCAACCTCACAATGAGGCCAACCCTGACCACCTTATATACCACCTTATACACTATGTTGTCATATCTCTATTCTTTTATCTCCCTCAATATTTTCATTTTCCAAAATAGTCATCAAATCCTTTTATTTTAAGATTTTATTTATTTATTTGTCAGAGGGAAAGAGGGAGCGAGCACACAAGCAGGGGGAGTGGCAGGCAGAGGGAGAAGCAGGCTCCTCACTGATCAAGGAGCCCAAATGGGGACTCAATCCCAAGACCCTGGGAACATGACTTGAGCCAAAGGCAGACACTTAACCGACTGAGCCATCAAGCATCCCAACAGTCATCAAATTCTAATATATTATGTAATTTTCTTACTTTTTATGTTTGTAGTTTATTACCTCTCTTCTTCAATATAATGTAGAGTTGATGGGGGTAGAGATGTTTGAGTGTTTTTTTTTTTAAAGATTTTATTTATTTATTCATGAGAGACAGAGACAGAGAGAGGCAGAGGGAGAAACAGGCTTCCTGCAGAGTGGGGATCCTGATGCAGGACTCAATCCCAGGATCCTGGGATCACGACTCGAGCCAAAGGCAGACACTTAACCAACTGAACCACCCAGGTGCCCCGAGATGTTTGAATGTTTCATTCTCTGCTATAACCCAAGCAATTCTAATGGTGTCAGACATATAGTAAGTATGCAATGCATGTTTGTTAAATGAGTTGATTTCAATGTAAATTTTTGCATTTTACACAGTACTTTCCCTGAACTTTTCTTGATATTCTTTGTTGCTTGTTTCTATTTTCAATAGGTTCTTTTACCCATTTTTCCAGTTGATTAGTACTACTATAAAAGGTAACAGTTACCTTCATCTTTCTTTGTTTTCCCCATCATTTTATGTGTCCAAAGCATTGGAAAAATAAAACCCAGGCAGATTCCCCATCATCATAATTGAAAGTTCTATGTATGTTAATTGGGATCAATAGTAATGACCCCTCTTTTCATTTCTGATGTTGGTATTTTGTTTTTTGTTTTTTGTTTTTTGTTTTTTTTATTTTTTATTCTTATGTTAATTCCCATACATTACATCATTAGTTTTAGATGAAGTGTTCCATGATTCATTGTTTGTGCATAACACCCAGTGCTCCATGCAGAATGTGCCCTCCTCAATACCCACCACCAGGCTAACCCATCCTCCCACGCCCCTCCCCTCTAGAATCCTCAGTTTGTTTTTCAGAGGCCATCGTCTCTCATGGTTCGTCTACCCCTCCGATTTCCCCTGCTTCATTCTTCCCCTCCCGCTACCTTCTTCTTCTTCTTTTTTTTTTCCTTAACATATATTGCGTTATTTTTTTTTTTAAAGATTTATTTATTTATTTGACAGTGAGAGACATAGTGAGAGAGGGAACACAAGCAGGGGGAGTAGGAGAGGGAGAAGCAGGCTTCCCCGCAGAGCAGGGAGCCTGACGCGGGGCTCGATCCCAGGACCCTGGGATCATGACCTGAGCCGAAGGCAGACGCTTAACCGACTGAGCCACCCAGGCGCCCCTGCATTATTTGTTTCAGAGGTACAGATCTGAGATTCAACAGTCTTGACAATTCACAGCGCTTACCAGAGCACATACCCTCCCCAGTGTCTATCACCCAGTCACCCCATCCCTGCCACCCCACCCCCACTCCAGCAACCCTCAGTTTGTTTCCTGAGATTAAGAATTCCTCATATCAGTGAGATCATATGATACATGTCTTTCTCTGTTTGACTTATTTCACTCAACATAATACCCTCCAGTTCCATCCACGTCGTTGCAAATGGCAAGATCTCATTCCTTTTGATGGCTGCATAATATTCCATTGTATATATATATACCACCTCTTCTTTATCCATTCGTCTATCGATGGACATCTTGGCTCTTTCCACAGTTTGGCTATTGTGGACATTGCTGCTATAAACATCGGGGTGTACATACCCCTCCGGATCCCTACTTTTGTATCTTTGGGGTAAATACCCAGTAGTGCAATTGCTGGATCATAGGGTAGCTCTATTTTCAACTTTTTGAGGAACCTCCATACAGTTTTCCAGAGTGGCTGCACCAGCTTGCATTCCCACCAACAGTGTAGGAGGGTTCCCCTTTCTCCGCATCCCCGCCAACATCTGTCGTTTCCTGACTTGTTAATTTTAGCCATTCTGACTGGTGTGAGGTGGTATCTCATTGAGGTTTTGATTTGGATTTCCCTGATGCCGAGCGATATTGAGCACTTTTTCATGTGTCTGTTGGCCATTTGGATGTCTTCTTTGGAAAAATGTCTGTTCATGTCTTCTGCCCATTTCTTGATTGGATTCTTTGTTCTTTGGGTGTTGAGTTTGATGAGTTCTTTATAGATTTTGGATACTAGCCCTTTATCTGATATGTCATTTGCAAATATCTTCTCCCATTCTGTCGGTTGTCTTTTGGTTTTGTTGACTCTTTCCTTTGCTTTGCAAAAGTTTTTTATCTTGATGAAGTCCCAATAGTTCATTTTTGCCCTTGCTTCCCTTGCCTTTGGCGATGTTTCTAGGAAGAAGTTGCTTCGGCTGAGGTCGAAGAGGTTGCTGCCTGTGTTCTCCTTTAGGATTTGGATGGACTCCTGTCTCACATTGAGGTCTTTCAATCATTTGGAGTCTATTTTTGTGTGTGGTGTAAGGAAATGGTCCAGTTTCATTCTTCTGCATGTGGCTATCCAATTTTCCCAACACCATTTGTTGAAGAGACTGTCTTTTTTCCGTTGGACATTCTTTCCTGCTTTGTCAAAGATGAGTTGACCATAGAGTTGAGGGTCCATTTCTGGGCTCTCTATTCTGTTCCATTGATCTATGTGTCTGTTTTTGTGCCAGTACCATGCTGTCTTGATGATGACAGCTTTGTAATAGAGCTGGAAGTCCGGAATTGTGATGCCGCCAGCTTTGCTTTTCTTTTTCAACATTCCTCTGGCTATGCGGGGTCTTTTCTGGTTCCATACAAATTTTAGGATTATTTGTTCCATTTCTTTGAAAAAAGTGGATGGTATTTTGATGGGGATTGCATTGAATGTGTAGATTGCTCTAGGTAGCATGGACATCTTCACAATATTTGTTCTTCCAATCCATGAGCATGGAATGTTTTTCCATTTCTTTGTGTCTTCCTCAATTTCTTTCATGAGTATTTTATAGTTTTCTGAGTACAGATCCTTTGTGTCTTTGGTTAGATTTATTCCTAGGTATCTTATGGTTTTGGGTGCAATTGTAAATGGGATCGACTCCTTAATTTCTCTTTCTTCTGTCTTGTTGTTGGTGTATAGGAATGCCACTGACTTCTGTGCATTGATTTTATATCCTGCCACTTGACTGAATTCCTGTATGAGTTCTCGCAGTTTTGGGGTGGAGTCTTTTGGGTTTTCCACATAAAGTATCATATCACCTCAAAGAGTGAGAGTTTGACTTCTTCTTTGCCAATTTGGATGCCTTTGATTTCTTTTTGTTGTCTGATTGCTGTGGCTAGGACTTCCAATACTATGTTGAATAGCAGTGGTGATAGTGGACATCTCTGCCGTGTTCCTGACCTTAGGGGGAAAGCTCTCAGTTTTTCCCCATTGAGAATGATATTCGCTGTAGGTTTTTCATAGATGGCTTTTATGATATTGAGGTATGTACCCTCGATCCCTATACTCTGAAGAGTTTTGATCAAGAAAGGATGCTGTACTTTGTCAAAAGCTTTTTCTGCATCTATTGAGAGGATCATATGATTCTTGTTCTTTCTTTTGTTAATGTATTGTATCACATTGATTGATTTGCGGATATTGAACCAACCTTGCAGCCCAGGGATAAATCCCACTTGGTCATGGTGAATAATCCTTTTAATGTACTGTTGGATCCTATTGGCTAGTATTTTGGTGAGAATTTTTGCATCCATGTTCATCAGGGATATTGGTCTGTAATTCTCCTTTTTGATGGGGTCTTTGTCTGGTTTTGGGATCAAGGTAATGCTGGCCTCATAAAATGAGTTTGGAAGTTTTCCTTCCATTTCTATTTTTTGGAACAGTTTCAGAAGAATAGGTATTAATTCTTCTTGAAATGTTTGGTAGAATTCCCCTGGGAAGCCATCTGGCCCTGGGCTTTTTTGGGGGGGGAGATTTTTGATGACTGCTTCAATTTCCTTAGTGGTTATAGGTCTGTTCAGGTTTTCTATTTCATCCTGGTTCAGTTTTGGTAGTTGGTACATCTCTAGAAATGCATCCATTTCTTCCAGGTTATTTAATTTGCTGGCATAGAGTTGCTCATAATATGTTCTTATAATTGTTTGTATTTCTTTGGTGTTGGTTGTGATCTCTCCTCTTTCATTCATGATTTTGTTGATTTGGGTCATTTCTCTTTTCTTTTTGATAAGTCTGGCCAGGGGTTTATCAATCTTGTTAATTCTTTCAAAGAACCAGCTCCTAGTTTCGTTGATCTGTTCTACTGTTCTTTTAGTTTCTATTTCATTGATTTCTGCTCTGATCTTTATTATTTCTCTTCTCCTGCTGGGTTTAGGCTTTATTTGCTGTTCTTTCTCCAGCTCCTTTAGGTGTACGGTTAGGTTGTATACTTGAGACCTTTCTTGTTTCTTGAGAAAGGCTTGTATTGCTATATACTTTCCTCTTAGGACTGCCTTTGCTGCATCCCAAAGATTTTGAATAGTTGTGTTTTCATTTTCATTGGTTTCCATGTATTTTTTTAATTCTTCTTTAATTTCCTGGTTGACCCATTCATTCTTCAGTAGGATGCTCTTTAGCCTCCATGTATTTGAGTTCTTTCCGACTTTCCTCTTGTGATTGAGTTCTAGTTTCAAAGCATTGTGGTCTGAAAATACACAGGGAATGATCCCAATCTTTTGGTACCAGTTGAGACCTGATTTATGACCTAGTATGTGATCTATTCTGGAGAATGTTCCATGGGCACTAGAGAAGAATGTGTATTCCATTGCTTTTGGGTGGAATGTTCTGAATATGTCTGTGAAGTCCATTTGGTCCAGTGTGTCATTTAAAGTCTTTATTTCCTTGTTGATCTTTTGCTTAGACGATCTGTCCATTTCAGTGAGGGGGGTGTTAAAGTCCCCCACTATTATTGTATTGTTGTCGATGTGTTTCTTTGCTTTTGTTATTAATTGCCTTATATAATTGGCTGCTCCCAATTAGGGGCATAGATATTTACAATTGTTAGATCTTCTTGTTGGATAGATCCTTTAAGTAGGATATAATGTCCTTCCTCATCTCTTATTACAGTCTTTGGTTTAAAATCTAATTTGTCTGATATAAGGATTGCCACCCCAGCTTTCTTTTGGTGTCCATTAGCATGGTAAATGGTTTTCCACCCCCTCACTTTCAATCTGGGGCTGTCTTTGGGTCGAAAATGAGTCTCTTGCAGACAGCATATCGATGGGTCTTGTTTTTTAATCCAGTCTGATAGCCTGTGTCTTTTGATTGGGGCATTTAGCCCATTTACATTCAGGGTAACTATTGAAAGATAGGAATTTAGTGCCATTGTATTGCCTGTAAGGTGATTGTTACCGTATATTGTCTGTGTTCCTTTCTGGTCTATGTTGCTTTTAGGCTCTCTATTTGCTTAGAGGACCCCTTTCAAGATTTCTTGTAGGGCTGGTTTTGTGTTTGCAAATTCCTTTAGTTTGCGTTTGTCCTGGAAGCTTTTTATCTCTCCTTCAATTTTCAATGACAGCCTAGCTGGATAGAGTATTCTTGGCTGCATATTTTTCTCGTTTAGTGCTCTGAATATATCCTGCCAGTCCTTTCTGGCCTGCCAGGTCTCTGTGGATAGGTCTGTTGCCAATCTAATGTTTCTACCCTTGTAGGTTACATATCTCTTCTCCCGAGCTGCTTTCAGGATTTTCTCTTTGTCTATGAGACCCGTAAGTTTTACTATTAGATGTCGGGGTGTTGACCTATTTTTATTGATTTTGAGAGGGGTTCTCTGTGCTTCCTGGATTTTCATGCCTGTTTCCTTCCCCAAATTAGGGAAGTTCTCTGCTATAATTTGCTCCATTATTACCTTCTGCCCCTCTCTCTCTTTCTTCTTCTTCTGGGATCCCAATTATTCTAATGTTGTTTCATCTTATGGTATCGCTTATCTCTCGAATTCTGCCCTCGTGATCCAGTAGTTGTTTATCTCTCTTTTTCTCAGCTTCTTTATTTTCCATCATTTCATCTTCTATATTACTGATTCTCTCTTCTGCCTCATTTATTCTAGCAGTTAGTGCCCCCATTTTTGATTGCACCTCATTAATAGCCTTTTTGATTTCTACTTGGTTGGATTTTAGTTCTTTTACTTCTCCAGAAAGGGTTTCTCTAATAACTTCCATATTTTTTTCAAGCCCAGCTAGTATCTTTAAAGTGATGATTCTGAACTCTAGATCTGACATTGTACTAATGTCCGTATTGAGTAGGTCCCTGGCAGTCGGTACTACCTCTTGTTCTTTTTGTTGAGGTGATTTTTTCCGTCTTGTCATTTTGTGCAGAGGAGAATAGAGTAATGAGAGAACAAAATGCTAGCAGAGTAACAACATCCCCAGAAAATATACTCTAAACAAATCAGAAAAGACCTTCCAGAAAGTGGTCGCTTTTCTGATGAGAGAGTTGTTGCTCTTCTTTTCTTCGATCTCCTGTTGAGTTTGTAGGTGTTCAGAATGGTTTGATCCCTATCCAGCTGAATTCCTGAGAGGAGACGAAATCCAGGTCTCCTACTCCTCCGCCATCTTGCCTAATGCTCTGGTGTTGGTATTTTGTATCTTGTCTTTTTCTTCTTGGTTAACATGGAAGATACTTACCAATTTTATTGAACTTTTCAAAGAACCAGGTCTTGATTTCTTTGATTTTTCTCTATTATTTGGCTGTCTTAGATTTATTGATTTTTATTCTATTTTTCATTATTTCCTTTCTTATGCTTGTTTTACATTTTAATTGCTCTTCTTTCTCTAGCTTCCTATAGTGCAAGCCTAGTTATAGATTATAGATCTTCCTGGGATGCTTGGGTGGCTCAGTCAGTTAAGCATCTGACTTCGGCTCAGGTCATGATCTCGGGATCCTGGGATGGAGCCCCGTGTCAGGCTCTATGCTCAGTGGGGAGTCTGCTTCTCCCTCTTTCTCTGCCCCTCTCCCCACTGGTGCTCTCTCTCTCTCAAATAAATAGATAACATGTTTTAAAAATTATAGATCTTTCTTCTTTTCTAATATATGCATTCAATGCTATAAACATCCTTTTAAGCACTGCTTTCACTGTATCTCACAAATTGTGATAGGTTGTATTTTCATATTCATTTGGTTCAAAATACTTTAAAATTTCTCTTGAGACTTTTTCTTTGGACTATACCTTATTTAGTAATGTGTTGTTTAACTTCCAAATATTTGGAACTTTTCCTAGTGCCATTCTGTTATTGATTTCTAGTTTAATTTTCTTATCTGAGAACATAATTAGTGTAATTTCTATTAAATTTGTTAAGATGTGTTTTATGATCCAGGATGTGATCTGTCTTGGTGAATGTTCTGTGTGACCTTGGGAAGAATACGTATTTTGCAGTTGCTGGGTAGAGCATTGTATAAATGTCAATTAGATCAGTTTGATTGATAGTGCTCTTCAAGTCAACTATATTCTTACTGAAAGATGAGTGCTGAAGTATAATAGTTGATTTGTCTATTTTTCATTTCAGTTCTATCAGCTTTTGAACCTTATATTTTGATGCTCTGTTGTTAAGATATACACACATGAAGTATGTCTATGTCTCCCTGGAAAATTGACATTTTTATGATTATGTATTAACTCTCTTTATCCCTCATAATTTTTTCTTGTTTTCAAAGTCAGCATTGTCTAATCTAAAATTAATATAGCTACTCCAGCTTCCTTTCTCTTTATGCTAGCATGCTATATCTTTCTCCATATACTTGCTTTTTTTAAACTTTTATTTGCATTTATTTTATGCAGAATTTATTCCCAGGCTCTACATTTTTGTTTCTTCATCTGGAGTGAAGATACCTGGAGTATCTTTTCCTTCTGTGCAACTTCCTCTTCTGGTTTAGGAACAATCTGCTTTTTTTCTGTAAGGATCATGTCAGTGTGGCAGGGGGAGCTCATGTGTGGGTGAATCCAACCATGAGCCCTGTAAATTCCATGCCGCATCTTGGGGGCTTTGTCTACCTGGATATACTCAATGACCAGAGAATCTACATCTAAACCCTGAGGTTCAGCATGACTCCACATTTTTAAGCATGCACAGTACAAATTCTGCACTCTTTTTGGGCCACTGACCCTGAGTCCAGTCCCACTGTTTGGCCTGGGAACATCTACCAACTCCACCATTGTAGCAACGGAATGGTACACATTGCTTCTACATAGTGACGTCCTCCAGATACTTGGTGGAACTTTTCGGATCTGCACACCCTTGATGGCCTGGGCAGTTTCACATGTTTTCTTAAAGTGAACACCAAGATTTGAACCTCCTGATTTGTATGATTCTGTAGGGTTCTCTGGGCCAAGTGACTAGCAAACCCTTTTCAGAGATCACCTCAGGCTGCTTACGGGAAGAGCTCCATATATTTGCTTTTAACCTGTGTCTTTAGAATAGATATCTTACAGACAACATAGAGTTGGGTTTTGGTTACTTCCCTCACTCCCTGCCAGAGACATGAGGGAATTTTTTTTTTTTTTGGCTCTTACCATGAGGACCTGATGGGATTCCTGGAGGTCAAATTCACAAAAGTTTTTGGAGGCCTCTCTATGACTGCAGCCCCCAAGAGTTTCTCACTCTCAAATTCATCTACACACTGCATCCAATAACTTCTTGAAGTTACTATTTAAGTGTTCTTACCAGTTTATGTCTCTACTGGCTTCTGATCCCAGGAAAATGATCTCCGTTGTTCTCTGTATTCACCTTTCTGTCCAGATTTTGGGATACAGTTTGACCCTCAGCTTCTATTCTCTGATGGTTCCAAGAAAAGTCATGGGCTTTTAGTTTCTTTGGTGTTTTTCTTGTATGTAGGGAAGTGATGATTTCCAAGCTCTTTACATGCTGGAGCTGAAATAGGTAGTTGCTTTGTTTTTCAGCACTTTAAATATGATACCAATGTTTGTTTAGGGTTTTTGTGTGTGTTTATTCTCTGAGTTTCTTGCATCTCTTGTTTGCCGTAACTGATTTTGGAAAATTCTTGACCACCGTTTCTTCAAATTTTTTTTTTTTCTGTCCTTTTCTGTCTTTCTTCTGGGGTCCAATTGTACATATGTAAGACTTATTTAATATTGTACCACATCTGTTGGTACACTCTAGATATCTTAGCTCCTAAATAATTAATGATTAAGACCAAATGTCATTTTTTGAAGAGGGCAGAATTTTGCAGAGTAATTTGACAGATTTAAGCTTGAAAAATAAATGATATCATAATTGGTGGAAAACTAGAGGGATAGCACTCTTCAATGAGGGATGTTGACTTGAGAAAAGTTATTAGCTTATAACTGTAAGGTATTTTTAGCAATCAGTGAATAGAGCAATCTGCATATGGTGTTCATTTTAGAAACTAATAACATATATGTCTCCTTTTTGCTGAGTTAATGCCTGCTTACCCTTCAAACTTGGTTCAGATATCAGATCTTTTAGGAAGCATTTTCTGACTTCTCTGAAATCGATTTAGTCCTCCAGCTTTATGCTTGCATAGAACTTTGCATTTATTTGTTTTTTTAGTTTATTTATCTATGTATTTATTTATTTTTGTATCAGTAATAGTAGTAGTAGCTGACATTTGTTGAATGATTGTATATGCCAGGTATTACGTTAAGCACTTAAGGATGATCTCATTTAAACATACATTTAAAAGTTGTCTTTTAGGGGCAGCTGGGTGGCTCAGTGGGTTAAGCATCTGCCTTTGGCTTAGGTCATGATCTATGTGTCCTGGGATGGAGCCCTGCATCAGGCTCCTTGCTCAGCAGGGAGTCTGCTTCTCCCTTTCCCTCTGCCCCTCCTCTCCACTCATGCTCTCTCTGTCTCTCTCTCAAATAAATAAATAAAATCTTTTTTAAAAAGTTACCTTTTACAGGGTGCCTGGGTGGCTCAGCCGTTGAAGAGCTGGCTACTGATTTCAGGTGAGGTCATGATTTCAGGGTCCTGGGATCAAGCCCTGAGTCAGGCTCTGTGCTCAGCAGGGAGTCTGCTTGAGGATTCTCTCTCTCCCTCTCCCTCTGCCCCTTCCCCTCCTTGTGTGCTCTCTCTTTAAAAATAAATAAATCTTTAAAAATAAATAAAGTTGTCTTTTACTTTCGACTGTATGTACCATAAAAAGACATGGCAAATATCATAACTTTTTGTTCACCATTGTATCCCCAGTCCTAGCATAGAGCCTGGCACATAATAGGTGCTTAATATAACTTTATTGACTAGTCAAGTAGTCAAAGATGTTATTGCTACCTTTATTGTTTAATCTTAATTAAGATATTTTCATTTCTAGTCCATTGGATTCATATGCTGAGATTGCTAAATTACGACTTTGGTAAAAAATTAAGGCTAGTAACTTTTTTTAAAAAAGATTTTATTTATTTGACAGAGAGAGACACAGCGAGAGAGGGAAGACAGGTAGGGGGAGTGGGAGAGGGAGAAGCAGGCTTCCCGCGGAGCATGGAGCCCCATGCGGGGCTGGATCTCAGGACCCTGGGATCATGACCTGAGCCCAAGGCAGACAAAGGCAGACACTTAATAACCGAGCCACCCAGGCGCCCCAAGGCTAGTTAACTTTGATAGCTCCTAAAATGCCCCTCTGCTACTGGGAATGATCTTAGAGTTCAAAGAGAGAAATAACCACGGACTAATTCACTATGCTCTGGTGGGGCCACATAATCATTTGTAAAGTAGTTGCCATTTTTAAATGATTTGAATTTTTGGTAAGTGATTTTATTTGGGATTTTAAAGTTAATTTAACTATGAGTTTCTTATGGAAAACTGATCTAAATGCATAGTGTTGTCAAATTTATTTTTCGGCATTCTGTTCATATATATACGTAGTTTCTACTCGGTTGAAATAATCTTGGTATAAAATAAAAAGGTTCTAAATCCATTTAATAACCACGTGTAAGAAATAACTATATTTCTCCTATCTGTCAGCAAAATGTTAGTCTTTTTTTTCCCAGTGACCTAGATACACCCAAAGCCTGTGAGAGTTACTCTGAATTTATTTTGCAAAAATCAATTCCAGTTTTCCCTTGCCTGTCTTTACAGGGAATATTTTCTTTTTGCCTTCCATCTATCCACAGTAGAAACTTTAGTCAGAGATAAATAATATGACAAGCTTTCCAGATTCATCTCCTAGAACAGAAAGGGATTTTTCACATTGGTTCATTAAGTTGAGATATTCTATCCTGAGCAAAGTCCCAAGCTAGCATTTGCTAGCTGATGTTCAAAATAGATAAAAAATAGATAGGTAGATTTATATCATCTAGTATAATATTTGCATAGAAGACCTTTTTCTCAGTAATTGAATCATAATTTGAGTTCGGTTAGTTCCAAAAGAAGAGCATAATAATCTCTGATATTTGTTTAGCATTTGGTAATGCTAATTACCAAAATAAAGGAAACCTCATTTAAAATGGAGTCGGGAAGCCCTAAAGGGGGAGCTCTCATGCACATACCAGTTCTTGCAGCCTGCAGAAGCCACGGAAGGAAGATAAGAATTATCTTGACAAGGAAGGACTTTTTCACATAGGAATTTTATCTCCTGCTTTTAAGAAAAAGGAAGATTACTCTGTGTCCCAGCAATGATGCACTGACCATGGCTTGCAGCCAATGAGAAGTCGCCACAACTTCAAACTCTTGTTCTTCTCCAGTGAACTTTTGTTCAAAACAAATCTCCCCAATTTCCACCTAAAACCTAATGAAAGCTGACCTTCCCTTTGTCTCTTGGACTTTCCTGTGTTTTGTCATAATTTGCATGTCTCAAATTGCAATTCCTCTGCTATTCCTGAATACACTCATTTTGCTGGTAAAATAACTGGCCATTTAATTTTTCAGGTTGACATTCATAACAACCCTGTGGGGTAGGTAAGGTGAGTGTAGCCAGCATTATATTGGCTTATACAACGGTCATTACTTAACCCTTTTTCTTTTGCAGCCTTCTGCTCCAGAGATTGGAATGATAAATTCTTGGTTTTCTAGTCTCCCCTGCAAGTGAGGCTGACCTTGTGACATAGTTCTAGCCAGAAAGATGAAAGAAAAGCAAAGCTAAGTAGTGTTCTGAGAAATAATTTTGATTACTGATGAAAAGACAAATGCAGCCTCTTTCCTTATCCTCTTCTCTTTTTTAAAAAAGATTTATTTATTTATTTTAGGGAGAGAAAGCGCAAGTGAGTGAGTGGGGGGGAGGGCCAGAGGGAGAGAACCTCAAGCAGACGCCCCGCTGAGGAGGGAGCCCAGTGTGGGGCTGGATCTCACGACCCATGAGATCATGACCTGAGCTGGAATCACAAGTCGGACGCTTACTGGACTGAGCCACCCAGGCACCCTTCCTTATCCTCTACTGCCCGAATCTCTTCATTCATGGTTGAGCACCTGAAACAATGTCTGCAACTGCTCATTTTTGGATTTTTGTTGTCCTGAGAGAAGATAACTTCTATCTGAGCCACTGCTATTCAAGTATTCTGCTATGTGCTAATACATGCCTTGTTAATGAAGTTAATTCATCACCACTAAATAGGTGACAAAAATGTTACTTAAATGGCATGCTCATTAACATAACAACAGTAGGGGAATGTTGCTTTAGTTTCGTGTGGATTTTAATATGCTAATACACATAAAATATTTTAAATGGAATCTTAAGCTAAGAAAATGAAAATCTTTATTCTTTTAAAAATATATCAGGGTTGGGGTGGCTGGGTGGCTCAGGTGGTTGAGCATCTATTGATTTCAGCTCAGGTTGTGATCTCAGGGTCATGGGATCAGGCCCTGCGTTGGGCTCCACGCTGGGTGTGGAACCTGCTTGGGATTCTCTCTCTCCCTCTCCCTCTGCACCTCCCCACCCCCACCCCCTTGTACGTGCTCTCTCTCTCTCTCTCTCAAAAAAAAATAGAGCAGGGGTGGGATGCTTGCGTGGCTCAGTCAGTGAAGCATCAGACTCTTGATCTCAGTTCAGGTCTTGATCTCAGTGTTGTGAGTGGAGCCTACTTAAAAAAAAATTATAAAAAACAGAGGAGCATGTGACTCTTGATCTCAGAGTTGTAGGTTTGAGCCCCAGTTGGGTGTAGAGACTAATTAAAAAATAATAAAAACAAAAAACAAAAAAAGTAGAGCAAATCTGGAAAAGATCTCAGTTACTACTAGACCAGATCACATTAACATTCTCTGGAACCTTTTCTGAGCTCCAACATTTCATATATATATACATATATATATGAATATATACACATATATATTC